>NC_090245.1:61464102-61592769 GCF_037325665.1 Littorina saxatilis
CCGAAGAAAGCAGTTAGAGCTGGGTTCAAGGCCATGCCTATTCAGGAAAGCTTCCGCGCCATTGACAATTTCGGAGGTGTAATTTGATAACACCTCAGTTTTGGAGAAAAGGTAAATGTCCGACCATTTTACCTATAGACTCGAAACTTTGTAGAATGGTCGTGGACGAACTAAAGTTCATGCACAACAACTATCAAAATATTTGTTAAATTCAAATGACTGAAAAAAATAACCCCTTCGTTGTAAAGTTTCACTTGCGCAATATGCGCAAATTTAATCAATGATATGAACGCATTCATCCATGGGAAATGTCCTGATCCTGCCTGCAATTGCTGTATTGAAGGCATTGATTGTCTAATGTTGATTAATGTATACTATGTCATTTGAATGACCCCAATCCACTCATATACAGAAACATGAACGACTGAAACGGGAATCAAAGGTGGAAGCAGCAATGCAACTTCAATCACGGTATCATCAGTGGAAGAAAAGTGACTAAAAAGGAGGCCCACCAATCCACACATAATCACAGAAACATGTAACACAACGTGACTCGGATGAAGCAGCCACCCAACTAATGTATTATGACAATGAGCAATCTGCACATAACATAAAACCATCAAAGCGATGTTCCTTAAAATAAAATGGTATCCAGGTCACTTGGGTTCAGTTATGTCATAGCATAAAACAGCTCACTGCTCCCATGAATTGTTCTGAGCCTTGCAATGATAAGTAAAGCAATGAGAGCAGATCTGATGCAGTGCACTGTCAATCATTGGCCGGCTGAAATATACTGCAATCTTGATGCAAATTACCATGTAATTTTCTTGGTGATATGGTCATCACTGCAGGCAGTAAAAGATCACCCAACGTTTTGCAACGAAGAACAATGAAGTTATTAGTCGAACAAAAAATAAACAGACGAATAAAGATTGAAAATTGTCAAATGCAATGGGGCTGGATCTCCCTGTTGAAGAACTTTGAGCAAAAGACCACAAATGAGCTAACAAAGAATACTGTACGAAAGTACGAAATGTCACATGCACTGCAAGATCTCCCTGTTGAGAAACTTTGAGTAAAAGATACCCATTTTATTGCAAAGAAGACATGTATATGAACAGAGTGCGAAGAATTCAAACAAAGAAGACCCGACATTCTTAAAATTTTAATTATGTCAAATGCAGAGTGGCAGAAAATGTGTTTCGTGAGGAACTTACTACAGCACACACAAACACAACTATTTGCAAAGTGTAAAAACAACACGAAGAGAGTGAGAAGAACGAGTAACAATTAAAAACATTGCAAGAAATAACAAAATGTCGTATGCAGTGACGATTCTGCTGCGGAACTTTTAGTTTTAGTAACAAGTTACGAAGTTCCTGTAAATAGTTAACACGGTGTTCAAACAACATGAACAAAATGAGAAAAAGAGCAAAATAAATGCAATGGTGACAGTTCTTCGCGTACAGAAATGTTCAGTGTGTCGGTGACCAAAACAAGGAATTCTTGTGAAACCTAGACATATTGCATAACACCAGCCGCGGAGCACGCAAGAATAATGGTTCGATATGAAGACTCGACAGAGTAAACCCTATCATTATCTCCAGAGCGCTTCCAGTAGAGGCTGCCCGCGCTCGTTCACTGATACAAAAAGGTACCAAGTGTCGGTGTCTAACTATCCCTCTCAGCGGGAGAGTTGTTGCTGCCGGGGTGAGGTCAACGGTCAATCACAGCCCACCCCAGTCGCGAGACACTCAGCTTGGTCGTGGGCTTTGCTTTGTTTAATCCGAATGTTGTACTCCGATGTAAGTAGACATAGAGTGGCACAGTGGTGCGTAATCCCAACGGGCCCTTTGACGCACATAATGGAATTGTAATGGGATATTTTCATATCTACGCCGATGGTGCAAGGCGCACTAGTAAAACAAATCATGAACTTGATGTCTGTCCCTATTCTCCTGTTGACTGTTTTTTGGAAAGAAAAACAAGTACACTAAGACGTGATTAGCCATTCAGCTGATCGAGTGCACTGAATAATGTCCGGTTCTCACTATCCTTACATATAAATAAGAGAGAGAGAGAGAGAGAGAGAGAGAGAGAGAGAGAGAGAGAGAGAGACAGACAAACAGACAGACAGAGACAGACAGAGAGAAAGAGAGAGAGAGGAACAGACAGACAGACAGACACAGAAAGAGAGAGAGAGATAGACTGAGACAGAGAGAGAGAGAAAGAGAGACAGACAGACAGACAGAAGGAGAGAGAGAGAGAGACAGAGACAGAGAGAGAGAGAGAGAGAGAGAGAGAGAAAGAGAGACAGAGAGAGAAAGAGAGAGAGAAAGAGACAGACAGACAGACAAACAGAAGGAGAGAGAGGCAGAAAAAAAGAGAGATAGAGAGAGAGACACTGAGATAGACAGACAGACAAGTAGACCGACAGATAGACAGGAGGAGAGACAGACAGAGAAAAAAAATAGAATAGAACAGTTTCGGTACAATGGCGCCCTATGTTATGCATATTGTGTAAAAACAAAATTTAAAAATTTAAAAAAACTTCAAAAGGCAACTGGTTGCAAACGCTATTCAAAAACTCGGCAAAACTAGGCGATAGAAAAACATTGTATGTACTTTTTGGACTGTGCATGCCCAGCTGGGGATGAGGGGAAACTGACCGTACAATCTGATGGCAATGACGCCGAATGGTGTGCATAGTATGTAAAGGGAGGCGACTGGATGCAAAAACTTGGCAAAACTGGGAAAAAATAGTATAGAACAGTTTCTTTGGTACAGGTAGTTTGTAAGACTTGTGACGCATATCGATTACAACTTGTAAGATGATACACTTGTGACGCGTGCCGGCGTGCAGATTACAACTTGTGAAATCATGGGCTTGCCCTAGAAAAAAAGAGGGGAGGCAACTCGGTCGTGTAAGTCAGTGATGTCGCTCAGTTGCCCAGTATCATGAGTATGCATTTTGAACAAGTGTGAACAAGCGCAGAACACACGCTCTAAAAATTATTATTAAAAACTAATTCGACCTTAAAAAATGTGTCAACTGACACTTGCACTCCAGAAGGATTTCACAAAAATAGGAGACCAAGAAAAATGTAATCTAATATACTCGCCGCAAGCGGAGCCTGAACCCCGGACTACATTGTTCGCAGCGCATCGCCTAAACCGTTAGGCCACCAAACCTTCGCTCATGACAGGCAATAAATTATAAAAATATAAAAACTGGTTGAATTTTATTTACATGGACATTTGTCGTTTGTCGCCCATCGCATTTTATAAAGCGCCCTTGAATAGCACAAATACACGATCATAAAGCATTATCATGTCCGGGGATCAAAAAAAAAAAAGAAGGCCGACATAAGCGCATGCGCAAACGCCTGCCGACACCCATAAGCTTTCAGCTATACATACATGTGAGCCAACGCCAGCGTAGTACTAGGGCTCTGGCCCTAGAAAAACACCCGGTTAGCTAACGCCCCCTGGGACGCGACTCTCTGTCAGGCTTGTACAGCACGTGTCCAGTACGATAAACGAACACCCGGTCTCTTTAAAACCGAGTACCAAGGAAATGTGTTCATTGGTTTGTGCTCTAAAACCTACTTTTGTGAGGGAGACAGTGGGAACAAATTTAGTTCAAAAGGTTTAAACAAAAACCAAAACAAACTGACAAAAGAGTCTTACCAACAGGTGCTTCTAACGCAAGAAAGTGGTGGCGGTACAAACACTGGGTTCAAGACAGACGGAAAGTCTATGTTCACTTATTCCCAAACCAGAAAGTCACTCTCGTTTTTCTACATCAAGCGTGTGATCGCCTCTGATGGGGTCTCAACCCTGCCTACACCCGTCTAAAGGGTCTCTTTCTTTTTTGACTGTGATACCCATCTAATAGGTCTCTTTCTTTTTTTGACTGTGATACCTCCGCCTGTGATATTGTTAACATTCCAATGCCAAACAACTTTGTCCTTTTTTTGTAAATAAATTTGTTAAATCATGTTTTGCTTCTGTAAATAATGCTCGTATTGTTTAATCCCAAAAACCCCCAATGTGGCTTTGACATACCCTGTCAAAACGGTCCCAAGCCCGTGAAAACACAGAGGGAGGGTAAACACCTATATGCGACTCTTTAGACAGTCCAGTGAAATGTTAATACTTTTCTGGCTGACTATTGGGGTGTAAAGGTGCCCAAAACAAAACGCCGCAACAACGAAGAAAAAATAAGAATAAAACAGTCATTATAAAAAATATAAAAAAATAAAAACTTTAGTCAGTGGGTTAGTTACGAAGGTTCGCTGTTTTATCTAGACGCTGTACACTGCTGTCTAGTACAATTAAATGGGTTTCTCTGCGCTTCGCGGAGCCCTCTCTCTTTCATGCTGGTAATAGCTATGTAACTCGGTGAACTGCCAGAGGTGTCAGGGTAATGCAATTAAACGGTAGCCCTGCTCTTCGCGGAGACCCTCTCTTTTATGTCGGTAATAGTTACGCGGTCCGGTAAAACAAGCAGTAGGAGAAGTTTAATAAGAGGGGATCATGTGCGTTAAGCACCAATAGAAAGGAGGGGGGGTAGTAATCCTGTGACATAACACCCTGGGGGTGGTCATTAGTACCGAGTAACCTGTCTGTACAGGCACATGAAATAACATGACAAAATATGAGCTCAATAAAAATCGTTTAAACACAATCCCTCTTTACCACTACTTAAACACAGGCACCTTAACCTATAACCTTCTATCAAATACGGCTGCGGATTTTTGGGGGCTGCGGGGGGATGAGACGTGCGCTTTCCTTACTACTAACATAACTTCCACGTGCAGCACACAGCGACACCCACACAATGACAGCAGCAGTTTCAACACTGGGTGTTGTTGCAGACTTTAGCGCGCTGTCCACGATTTTTTAAAGCACGAAATGCATGATGTTCGAAAGGAGTTTTGCCCTACTTTGATACGTGACGTGGTATCTAACGAACAGTTTTTACAACATTCCTCTGCGTGACTTATCTCGATAGGGATAGGTGAGGTCGGGGTACGTGACGCAATATCTAAAGCTCCCTAATAATCGTTCAAATCACACGTGTGTATATCATGTAAATGAGGTCATGTCAAGCAAGTCTGGCAGGGACCTGTTTTTCCACTGCTTATGATGCCAAAGTCACCGAGACAAACGTCATTATAGAGAAAAATTTGTTTAGCTCAATAATTACCCTCGATGAATATTTAGAACTAACACGTCA
The DNA here is from genome assembly GCF_037325665.1 of Littorina saxatilis. Taxonomy (NCBI): domain Eukaryota; kingdom Metazoa; phylum Mollusca; class Gastropoda; order Littorinimorpha; family Littorinidae; genus Littorina; species Littorina saxatilis. The sequence continues at coordinate 61,469,345 of NC_090245.1, forward strand.
CACCACACTTTCCTAGTGACGTTTCTTTGCTTTGGCGTAATAGATTGCACGAGGCTTTAAAAGAGATCGAGGTTCCAAAACAAGCGTCTTCAATTTAGCTGCCTCGACCGCAGGACATTTTCAGTCAAATACATGTAAGTACAGTATGTAGGATAAACAGAATACTACATGGCTTGCTGTTTCGTACCAGATTTACACTCGTTGCTTTTTCAAATAGTGAACAGCTCGCTTTCGTTCGAAGTTCAATATTTAAAAAAAAACCTCGTGTAAATCTGGTACGACACAGCAAGCCATGTAGTATTCTCTATTTAGCATTTAGCTTATTTTTCGCTTTTGATTGTCCGTGACCGTGAACACTATTTTGCAATGCTATTTTGCATTTTTATTTGAAAAGGTGCTCGTTATAACCAGGTTAACAAATGTGTATGGTGATTTATAAAAGTAGTAAGGCACCCTGCTATTTTTAAAGGCAATTCGTTGAGAATAAATGGTTGTATACGACCAGAATTATAAAAGCGTTAAACCCCAAAATGCTGTATCCTAGGGGCAGGTATCAAGTTAACACTTGAATCGTGAGATTGATGGAGATTACGGGACACTTACACGAACGGAGCGAATCGGGAATCTACGAGTCTGTTATGCTAAAAAACTCACGAGTAACTCTCAAATTATAAATTGACTTTTCTTGCCCCACGTGATAGTTAGCCCAGTTAGCGCAGTCTGTAGCGCTCTGGAACGCCAGAACGGTTAAGGTCGGGTTTGAATTCCTCGGGAAGCCAAGACATTTTTGTTGTTTTATCTTTCATTTCTTCTTTTCTTTTCCTAAACCCTTACCATGCCGAACATTTATCCCCCAAAATGCAGTGTCTAAATCATTCTATTTTCGGTAACGTCAGCTCGTGCGAAAAGCCCAAAGGGCATATCTTTCACCGCGCGTCGACTGTAGCCATTGGTTCTATACTAGTGTAATAGCTCGGGAAAGGATAACATCTAATGCCAGCATTTTTCATATGGTTTTTGCCCATGGTAGCATACTACGCGATAAGAGTCACAGTCTCGAAAGAGTAGCCGATAAAACTTTAAATAAAAGTGCATTTGAACCTCTTTCTAGAGGGGGAATCGAGACGAGGGTCGTGGTGTATGTGACTAAGTGCCAAAAGGTGCTCACAGAACAGAAGACGGCTTTTGTTTTACAATAAAAATGTTTCTTAAAACGTGTGTCTGCTGAAAATTGGTGTGTGTGTGGATGAATGTGCGAAGATATAGTGGACATAATTTTGTGTGTCTGACTTGAACGGTTTTGAAGTTATCTTTGCTTAAAGTCAAAAATAACGCCAAAACCGGCCATCTGAAAACGGACATCGTGATACCTCGTGTTTTGAATATGCCACAGAAAAATAACAAGAAGCACAAATGCCTTGCATTTAGTTTGATTGAATGCCTGAAACGTCGCTTAACAGACGAGACCAAACGTCAAATCTAAGTCTCGAGAGACATTTTTTTTTTCGATAACTGAATTTTAAGGTGTCGCACGCAAGATGTGTCGTCATCACGGCATACATTTTTCAAACGCAGATATTTACTAAATTTCTTTTTCAAAAACTCTGGAATTGATGTCGACACGTCAAGCGATAACGGTTTATCAAACTGCTGTCTTTCAAGTAATCCAGCAAAGACTGCAGAACTTTTGAACAGCATTTTTGAAAACGACCTGAAAATGTCGTCATATCTTGCGTGCGACATAATGTTCGGTAATTAACGGTTATTTTCTTTTAAAAACAAAACTTACATGTACAAGGATCTACTTCATCTAGGGAACCACGTGACACATTCTGTGTTCAAAATTTGTGAAGAAATCACGAACCACGAATGCTCTACCAAGTGTTGAAATTATGTCGTCAACATCTTTTGAGATCTTGCGTGCGACACTATCTTGCGTTCAACATAAAATGTCACTACCTCATCGAGTTTAATGGGAAAACTAACTATTTGTTGTCTTAGTTTAATCTTCTTAATTATAAGCGTAATAAAACCAAACTTCCAAGATGAATTTTAATTGAGATTAGCGAAAGAGCGGGTACGCAAGTCGACCTTAAAGCAACAAAATAAAAACACGAGCGTTTGTCGTGATGTCTCAAAAAAGAAAATATATTATTTTCTCAGACTTTTTTAAGTTAAAACCTTGAAACTTCACATACATTAGGGGCTAAATCGCCCCCATGCATGGTAAAAGTCTTGTTGACCCTTGTAAAATTTCAAGGTCACGGCTGGGTCACATGGAGATCAAAAAACGGAAGAAAAATATTTTTTCAGAGATTTTTGAAGCTAGAACCTTGAAACTTCAAACAACGCTTTTGCTTAATCATCATTCGACAAGGAAACTTTCAGGCTGATCTTTGAGAAATTTGAAGGTCATAGCAAGGTCTCGTGTTGGTAAAAAAAAAACCCACGGAAATTAACCTTTTTCTCAGAATTATTCAAACCAAGAACCCTAAAGTTCACACACTTTTGGGCTTAATAGCCTCCATACACGGTGGAAGTCTGGTTTGACCTTTGTCTAATCTCAAGGTCACGTATGGGCCAATATATATTTTTTTAATTATCACTTTTTTCCCGTTGTTTTTAAAGGGAGAGCCTTCGAACATCATAAACGCCGTAGCTCAATGATTCTCCGACACACAGAAGTTCAGAAAGATCCTTGTCAAATGTGAAGGTCACAGCAGGGTCTCGTACGGGTAAAAAACAAACAAACAGACAATAATCCTTTTCGCAGCTCTGTGGTAAGCTAGAAACTTGAAACTTTACACACATTCAGGGCTTGATAACGTTTTGACACGGTGAAAGTCTGGTTAACCCTTGTCAAATCTCAAGGTCACAGCCGTGTCGCTCATGGGTTAAAAAAACAGACTGTTATCCATTTCTGCTTTATTTCTAAAGTTAGAACCTTGAAACTTCATACAACGCAATCGATCAATTATCCTTCGACATGGAGAAGATCAAGTCGATCCTCAACAAAATTCAAGGTCACGACTGGTTCTCCTGCCTGTAAAAAACGGCATTTTGTTCTCAGACACTTGTGAAGCTAGAACTTTGAATCTTCACGCATATTCGGGGCTAAATAGCCTTCTGACATGTTGGAAGTCTGGTTGACCCTTGTACAATTCAAGATCACAGCTGGGTTGCGTATGGGTGGCATTGCTTTTGAAGCTGGAGAAATTGAACTTGGTATTACACATTTGCTTGATAATTCTCCGAGATGGAAATTAAAGCTTAAGTTGAGTCTTGTAAAATTTCAAGGTCGCAACAGGGTCCAGTTGGGATCATCAAAATGGAAAATTATCAATTTATTGACCATTTGTACATCTAGAACTTTGAACATTCACACAAGTTGGGTGCTAACAAGCCAGCCTTCAGGCATGGTAGAAGTATAATTGATCCTTTTCAAATTTCAAGGTCACAACTCGGTCGCGTATGGCTTAACAAGGATAACACATGATTTTCTGCATTGCCTTTAAAGCTATTGCCTTGGCACTTCGCACAACGCCTTTGCTTAATGATTCTTCAAATGTTTCTCGTCAAATTTCAAGGTCACAGCGGGGTCAAGTTGAAGCACAAATAATGCGAAGTTATGAAATTATCAAACTTATTGTATGCTAGAGAGTTGAAACTTCATCGATGACCTTTACACGTGACTACAGTATGGGTGATAATACTCAAATTACAAAGTCACAGCTATTGGGGTCGAGTGCAGGCCAGAAAGTTGATTCCTTTTAAGCTTCAAAACGTGGCTTGAGCTCTTCCAAACATGACCCAAGTCTGGTTTACCAAAGTCAAATTTCAGGGTCACAACAGAGTCAATTTGGGATCTTAAAATGGACAAGAGGCGAAGCCTTCAAGGCTCACGTAAGAAATCGACAAACAGTAACACAAACTCAATCACTCCGTCACACACACACACACAGTACACACACACACACACACACACACACACACACACACACACACACACACACACACACACACACACACACACACACACACAGAAAGAGCATAGGTGAAACTGTGCAAGAAAGCGAGACACTAGATCTAGATCTGTCTGTCTACATGGACACGACTGTCTCGGCCCGCTCAAAATAACAATCACCGAGACTTTCAGTAAATCCATTGCGTGACGTCTAACCCTCGTACGTCATAATGTGACGTCAATGTAATATGACGTCTTCAAATGTTAAAGTTTCTACCACAGACATACATACATACATACATACGCACGCACGCACGCACGCACGCACAGACAGACAAAAGTTAGCATCGCATAGGCTACACTTCGTGAGCCAAAAATTATCAATGTTTTGAACATTTTTAAAACTAGAGTTTACACTTTAACCATTTCTAGGGTTGGATGCCCCTTCTGACGTGACCAAAGTCTGGTTGACGTTTGTGAAATGTCAAGGTCACAACGGAGTGATGTTCGAATCAAAATATGGAAAAATTATTAATTTCTTTAAGATTTTAAAAGCTAGACCATTGACATATCATTCGCTTCTATAGGATTCGATGACCTTCAAACATGAACCAAGTTTGGTCGACCTAGGGTTATGGTTTGGGTAAAAAATTTAAAAATGTAACTTTATTAAACTTCTGTTCATATCAAAACCAAAGTCTAGTTGATCTGTTTCAAGTTTCAAGGTCACAGTGTGGTCAATATTTTGTAACAAAGCAAAAAATATTGTTTGAAAAGTGTATGATGCTTACATCTTGGATACTTCCAACTGTTTTGAGGTTTGACTACTTCTGGACATCGAAGTCTTGTCTGGTTGATCCTGGATATATTACTAGGTCACAACAGGTTTGCGTTCGGATCAACAATGATCAAATCGTCACTTTCTTTAATGTCAAGTGAGCTAGAACAACAGATAGTTTGGTTCTTATCTATGTTCCGTATGGCAAAAAGTGAGTCGCATAAAGATTTTCTCTGTTTGTGTGACTCCAAATTGACCCCTCTGAAAGCTTCACGTATCATGAAAATTGGCATCACTTTTATCATAAACCAAACAGCATCAAACCTTTGGAGCCTGTGACGTTTCAGAGGTATTACTAGAAGGCATTAGTGAAAATGACATTTATATTATGGACCTCAACGCAATCCCGCTGTGACTTTGACGTTTGACTTTATCAACCAGACTTTCACCATGCGTGGAGAACATCATACACTATAAAACGCGTGGGAAGAATTTAACAATTTTTCTAATTTTGATCCAGATGGGACACTGCTGTGACCGTGAAATTTGACAAACATTAACCAGGAGGTCACTTTTTTTGTAAAAGATTTTATCAAATCCTGAAAGTGTGTAAAATGTAATGAATCCAGCTTTAAAACATGCAAGACTATGACAATTGTCCAGGTTGGAAAGAAACTTTAATCTTGCTGTGGCCTTGAAATTTGAGGTTTGATGTGACTTGCATTATACCTGGGGGTCATCAAACTTTGGTAGTGTGCCAAGTTTCAACGCCCTAGCTTCAAAAACATGCGAGATAACCTCAATGACACATTTATATTTTTGACCTCAACAAGACCCCGCTGTGACCTTGATGCTTGGCGTTTTCAACAAGACTTTATAAAGACTAGACAGTGTAAAGGACATCATACTCTAGAAATGTGTGTATTTTCACAGCTCGTGCTATAAACGCATTGGCGAAATGAAAATATTCCAAATTTTGAACCAAACCTGACCCCGCTATGACCTTGAAATTGACAAAGATTAACCAGGTCACTTTCTTTTTAAATGTCATCAACATTCTAAAAGTATGTAAAGTTGGCTAAAGTGTAATGTTTCTAGCTTTAAAACATGTAAGACAACTAACATTTTCCAATTTGGAAAGCAACTTTACACCTTACTCTGACCTTTGAATTTGATGAGGTTTTAATGCGACCTGCGCCACACAAGGGGGTCATTAAACCTTGGAAGTGTGCCAAGTTTCAAAGCCCTAGCTTCAAAAACATGCGAGAAATCCTCAATGACAAATCTTTATGTTTGACCTCAACGCAACCCTGCTGTGACCTTGACCTTTTCAACCTAAACTGTAATCGCGTGTAGAGGTCATCATACACTAAAAATGTCTGTATTTTCAAAGTTTGTGCTATAAACGCGCTGAATAAATTGACACTATTCCAAATTTTGAACCAGATGTGACCCCACTGTGACCTTGACATTTTAGAAAGATTAACCAGGTGGTCACTTTTGTTCTGAAATTCTTAAAGTATGTAAAGTATGTAAAGTCTAACTGATCTAGCTTTAAAACATGTAAGACGTACAACGACAATTGTCCAGTTTGGAAAGGAAATTTAACCTAGCTGTGACCTTGAAATTCAATGTGGTTTAATGTGATCTGTACCATATCTGGGGGTCACCATACTTTGGTAGTGTGCCAAGTTTCAAAGCCCTAGCTTCAGAAACGTGCGAGATAACCTGAATGCTACGTCTCAGTGCCATGCTGAATAATATAACGAACAAAATTCCCGTTATTTGTGAAATAATTTGAGTGCATTTGTCTTTTCTTTTCATAATTGGGTTCCAACATCTGTTGTCTTAGCAAAAATCACAATATCAGTCTTGTTTGTCAACTTTTATTTGTTAGCCCCTTTGTCCGCTTTTCGTGCGCACCTTTTGGCACTTAGTCATGTGTGTGTGTGTGTGTGTGTGTGTGTGTGTGTGTGTGTGTGTGTGTGTGAAGAGCGATTCAGAGTAAACTACTGGATCGATCTTCATGAAACTTTACATGAATGTTCCTGGGAATGATATACCCAGACTTTGATGACGTCATATCCGGCTTTTTGTAAAAGTTAAGGCGGCACTGTCATACCCTCATTTTTTTTAATGAAATTGATAGAAATTTTGGCCAAGCAATCTTCGACGAAGGCCGGACTTTGGTATTGCATTTCAGCTTGGAGGCTTAGAAATTAAATAATGAGTTTGGTCATTAAAAATCTGAAAATTGTCATTAATTTTTTTTTTATAAATCGATCCATAAACAATTTCATCTTATTTTTCATCATTTTCTGATTCCAAAAACATAAAAGTATGTTATATTTGGATTAAAAACAAGCTCTGAAAATTAAAAACATGAAAATTATGATTAAAATAAAATTTCTGAAATCGATTTAAAAACGATTTCATCTTATTCCTTGTCGGTTCCTGATTACAAAAACATAGAGATATAATATATTTGAATTAAAAACAAGCTCAGAAAATTAAAAAAGAACAGAGATACAGAAAAGCGTGCTATCCTGCTCAGCGCAACCACTACCGCGCTATTCTAGCTAGTCAATTTCACTGCCTTTGCCACGAGCGGTGGACTGAGGATGCTACGAGTATACGGTCTTGGTGAAAAAAAATGCAGTGCGTTCAGTTTCATTCTGTGAGTACGACAGCTTGACTAAATGTTGTATTTTCGCCTAACGCGATTTGTTTTATGTATTCAGGGTGTGTGGTAACATAATTACAAACCCAACCCGAACCGTTCAGCTCTTGTTGAGATTAGAAACAGTTTTCCTTTAAAAGAAAAAGGGTATACAAATTGAACAACAGAATGAAGTCCACATAGTGCCGTTTTAAGGTGTTTTCCTTATCGTCGCTTAGACTATAATGCATTGTTCGGCCAGCGTCTCCCTAATGGCCACCCTTTATTGACCGCCTGCACAAGTGCAAAGTTTACCAACAAGTCCGGTGCACATTTCTGGTCAACACCTGACTAACCTGCAGGGAATGCACGCCTTTCTTTACCGCCTGTTCACGGTCATGTGATGAAACTCTCTAGGTGTCTCTTTGTCACTTTCGATTTTGTGAGGAAAAGGAGAGGAAAAACGGCAAAATAGGGAAATTATTGGCACACACACACACACACACACACACACACACACACACACACACACACACACACACACACACACACACACACACACACACACACAATTAAAAGTAAATGAAAAAGGGGGAACCAAGAATAAGTACAAATGGAAACTATATAGAAAGTGAAACAGTCAACCAAAAAATAATGATACAGAAACAAATGTTTTTCTTCCTCCCTACTCCACTCCATCTTTTCCCCTTCCCTCAAAGCTCTTGCTTCCAAAACCCTGTTGGTCTTGAGCACACAGCCCGCCTAAAGTAACAACAAGGAGCACGCCTAATACTGATACTAAACCGGCCCAATGCAGACAAAGTGATTACTCCCCTTTGTTTTGACTACGTGGCACACTTTGGCTAATGAAATTTGCAGAAATGTAACGAGGGAGTGTGAAATTATTAACTGTTTGTGGTAAAGGATGTGGTTTTCTGGTTTCGTGTTGTTCTTTCAGATTTACAAAGTGTTGTGAGAAACGCCCGTCCTATGTCATGAAGACGCGGATAACGTGTGTATGCATTCTACTCACTGGTTTTTCGTCTCATGAATAAAGACGACCGAAAACTAAATACAGGAAAATAAAAAAATTAACGTTCAAAATCAATTGTGCTTAATCACAGAAAACCAATGCAACTTAAAATAATGTTTTACGTCTCATATCTGAACGGTTACTGGACAACTATTTTGAGGATTTTGACCTTACAAGACAGGTTCGAATGCTTTAATGCTTTTGTTCGAACTATATGTACAAGAAATATTTTTTTCTTGTGTGCTACGTATTTGGGAATCCGTGTGTGTATGATTGTGTGTGTGGTTAAGTATGAGTGTGTGACTTTTCAATAAGACATATGAGAAAGAAAAGGAAGTAAGCGGACGACATGTGCAATAGAGTAAATGAGAGCTATGCGGATCCAATCTCCTCGCACCTGAGAGAATAACAAGCATGGTAATGAACAATCGACTTTCATTCTCAAAAAAGAATGATCGCTGCAACCTAATATTTTCCTCATTATCCAAGGCACTCTTACCAACACTGGGTGCGTATCGCTAGCGCTACGTGTTATTTGTGCTACGTGTCATTTGTCCTACGTGTCATCTGTGCTACGTGCCGCTATTGCTACGTTGATTAGTGCTACAAATAATTTGTCGATGAGTCGCTATCATTCGTTCATTACCACTACGTGTCGACAGCACTACATCTTTTAGCGCTACGTGTCATTATCGCTACGTGTCAATACCACTACTTACTGACGACTCTCTCTTTCTCCTTTTTTCTCTCGCTCTCACTCCTGGTTTGTGTACGTGTATATGTATGTCGGTGTATGTGTGTGCGTGTGTGTGTCTGTTTCAGTGTGTGTGTGTGTGTGTGTGTGTGTGTGTGTGTGTGTGTGTGTGTGTGTGTGTGTGTGACTCTCTATCTCTCTCTCTCTTGCTCACTCGCTCGCTCACTCACTCTGTCTCTCTCTCTCTGCCTCTCTCTGCCTCTCTCTGCCTCTCTCTCTCCCTCTCTCTCTCTCTCTCTCTCTGTGGCCTTAATATAATAAACCATTCTGAGTTCTGAGTTATCTCTCTCTCTCTCTCTCTCATTACACACACACACACGCCCACGCACACGCACAAACGCATACGTACCCACGGTATCGTACACACAAACTCACACACAGAAAAACATACGGTGTCATGCGAGAGAGAGGTAGAGAGGTGGGAGGGGGAAAGAGCGAGCGAGAAAGAAAGAGCGAAAGAAGACAGAAAGGCAGATGGAGAGAGAGAGAGGGGGAGGAGAGCGGGAGAGACAAGGAGAGAGCGATTTTAAAGAGGTACAGAGAAAGAGCGATTGAGAGGTGCAGAGAGAGAGAGAGAGAGATTGATTGATTGATTGATTAAACTTTATTACAGAAGGATGGAGATTTTAGGCGTTGCCTAGTCTTACAATCTGTCCATGAATACAAAACAGAACATGAAAACATTATAAGAGCAAAAAGGTTGACGGCAAAAATAGAGAGAGAGAGAGAGAGAGAGGGGGGGAGAGGGAGAGAGAGAGAGAGAGAGAGAGAGAGAGAGAGCTCAGAATGGTTTATTATACTAAGGCCACAGACTCATATACAAACCACGGGGGATGGGGGAAGAACAAAATCAAAAAAACAAACCACACACCAACAACAACCATGAAATAAATACGTGGTGAAAAGAGAGAGAGAGAGAGAGAGAGAGAGAGAGAGAGAGAGAGAGAGAGAGAGAGAGAGAGAGAGAGAGAGAGAGAGACACACACAGAGAGACAGAAACAGACAGATCCGACAGACAGCCATGCAGACAATATATATACACACTCACACGCAAACACAAAGGGAAGTGTCTGCCGTTTGAACATGTAGTATAGTGCTATCGACACAAGGGCGGATTAATTCACTTTGGAGGGGGGGGGGGGTTACAAAATGACTGCGAAGATACAAGTTGACGGCGCCGAAGGCGCCTAAGCCTCTAGGGGGGTCCGGGGCCATGCCCCCCCGGAAATTTTTTTTATCCAAAGAAGCAAAATAGAGCTATCTGGTGCATCCTGAGCCAATAAATTACCTCTTTTTTGGGGGGGTGGGGGGGGGGGGTTACGTAACCCGTGTAACCCCCCCCAGATCCGCCCTTGCCGACACGTAGCGCTATCGACACGTAGCGCTACAGTACATTGGTTTTTCAAAAATAGTGATATCGACACGTAGTTCTATTGAGACGTAGTGATAATGGCACGTGTGAATTGTGGCAATAGCACTACGTGCCGATAGCACTACTGTTTTTGGCAATTTGCGTCGATAGCACTACAGAAAATAGCGCAAACGATACGTAGCACAAATGACACGTAGCGCTAGCGGGACGCACCGCCAACACTTACGTACACAGTCATACACAAGAACCAGCGTTTATTCGGGACTGGACCCTTTGATAAGACTGGTTGTTACGAACCAACACTAATATTGTTATATGGTTGCCTCGAAAGTATATGTAAGAATCTTAAACAAATGAGATAGAGTGCTAATTTAAGATCTGAGAAACAAAGGGATGTATGCGCTCTAAATGAACTGAGCAAACAAATTATTGCACCCATTTTCGTAACCCAACTAAAACATTAATTCCCGTGTAATTTTATTAAAACTTTATATGCAATTAAAGGCCCTTCACTTGGCTACCTGGCACACTTTTCGAATCAAAGATTGCTGTTATAAGTGTCACGCGACCGCCACCAAAGTAAGGGTACCCCCAAAATCGACCGACAACGTCAGGTACCAAATAAAAAATCGACAAAATATCAGAATAGGTGCAGCTTGGCAATGTTTACATACGAGAAAAAAAGAAAAATCATGTATCTATCCAGAACAGGTTGTTTTGTGTGTTCTATCTTGCGTATCTCTTGATACCCCCTCATTTCTACTGAAGCAGGTGTGGAACGCATAAGCTGTACAAAACGAGAGAATTTTGCGTCAATTTTGCGGGGTACCATGACAAAAATCGCTGTATTTCAGAACCACCTCAATGGATTGATTCGAAACTTTCAGGATCTGAAGTCTACATACAAGACTTACCTTGAGTGAAATTGTGGATCACTTCAGGTTTGCACTCTTCCGGAAAATGTTTTTAAATTTGTCACAGGTTTGTAAATGTACATCCCAAAAATTCATGACTTTGCATGCATACAGACAAATGCAAAAATGTAATTACAGTATCACCACTGACGGACATTTGCTAGCCATGTAAACACATGAGAAAACAATGGAATGCCTCTCAAAACATGCTGCGGTCACGGATGACTGGGCATGGCTGTCGCACTGCAATTCTCCCGAAAAATATAATCGTGTTTACAAGACTAGGAAACGTAAACTAGTGATTGTATTTGAATGACACTTTGGCAGTATTTGTAACATTTATTTGTCTGTATGCATGCAAAGTCTTCATATTTTAGGATGTAAACCTTTAAACCTGTGACAAGTTGTATAACATTTTCCAGAAGATTGCTTAGCATCTCAAAAAATACCTTTAACGATGCGCAATTTTACCGGACGTACGTCTCGTATATAGACTTGAGATCCTAAAAGTTTTGAATCAATCCATTCATGCGTTTTTGAAATATAGCGTTTTTGAAATGATACCCCTCAAAATGGACGCAAAAACCTCTCGTTTTCTACTGCTCATGGGCTCCACACCTGCATTTGTAGAAATGACATAACACAAGAGATACGTAAGATACCAAAACAAAACAACCTGTTCTACACAGATTATTGATTTGGCTTTCTCCTCGTTTTTAAACATTGCGAAGTTAAGCCTATTCTGAATTTTTGTCTATTTTTGTCTTACGTTTTGGTCAGGTCGATTTTGGGGGCACCCTTACTTCGGCGGCGGTCACGTGATACCTATAACATAACTCTTTGATCTGAAAAGTGTGCCAGGTAGCCAAGTGAACGGGCCTTTAATGGCATATAAAGTTTTAATGTAATGACACGGGAATGAACGTTTTAGTTGGGGTCCAAAAATGGGTGCAATAATTTTTTTGCTCAGTTTACATACGACATGTGCAATAGAGTAAGTTATAGTTATGCGGAACCAATCTCCTGGAGAATGACAAGCATTGAAATGAACACGCGACTGTCATCCTAAAACGCGCTTTGAACTATTAGTACAGATTTTGAGGCATAGAAGCATTATCTCAGAGAAGCTGGAAGGTATCCAACACGCATACTAAACTTGGCCAAAACATTATTGCAACAAATTTCACACCCAAATTAAAGCATTAATTTTCGCGTCATTTCATTACAACGTTATTTGCCAGTTAAGGCCGTTCACTTAACCTTCAGGATCACCTTTTGGATTAAATATTTCTTTTACAGGGATCACGTGACCGCTGCTCAAGTAAGGGTACCCTCAAAATCGACCAGACAAAAACGGAAGGGCCGAAAGAAAAATCGACAAAAAATCACAATAGGCAAAACTTTGCAATTTTGACATACGAGAAGAAAGTCAAACCAATTATCTGCCCTGAACAGATTGTTTTGTTTTGCTACCTTGCGTTTTTCGCGTGCTATGCTATTCCTACTGATGCAGGTGTCGATCGCAAGAGCGGTCAAAAACGTGGGTATCATGTCAAAAAGCGCTACATTTGAGCAATTACTCGGTGGATTCGTTTGCAACTTTCAGAATATTTTACCAACATGTTAGATATACTTCGTGCGAAATTTTGAATAGTTACAGTTTTTAATTCAGATGTGACGCAATGCTTTGGAAAATGTTGTTCAACTCGTCATAGGATTGTTCACCTGTGTCCAAAAAATTCATGACTTTGCATATATACAGATACATAATTAATACAGATTCTGTCAAACTTTCATTTGCGTTAATTTGCTAGTCATGCGTACACATGAGAACAAATGGAACGTTCACGCTGTTTCGCGCTGACAACTGTTATCGCTGCGTGCCTCTTAAAACATGCTACGGTCACGTTTGACTGGGCATCGCTGTGGCACCAGAATCATCGCTTAAATATCAAGCGTGTTTACAGGCTTAGCAAATTTGCGTCAGTGCTTGTACGCGCATAACACGTTCGCATTGTGTGCATCAATCATTTTACTAAAGACACGCAAAGTCATGAATTTGTTGGGCCCAATTGAACGATCCTATGACGAGTTTAAAACCTTCTTTCGAAAAATTGCATAACATTTTAACAAATATTTTAACAATCCATAATTTCGCACGAAGTATCTGTAGTATGTTGGTAAAATATTCTGAAAGTTTCAAAGCAATCCACCAAGTTATTGCTAAAGTGCAACCTTTTTTGTCATGATACCCCTAAAAAAATGACACAAAAAGTCCCGTCTTTTACCGCTCTTGCGATCGACACCTGCATCAGTAGGAATAGCACAGCACACACAAAACGCAAGGTAGCAAAACAAAATAATCTGTTCAGGGTAGATAATTGGTTTGACTTTTATTTCAAATGTCACAGTTGCAAAGTTTTGGCAATCGTGATTTTTTGTCGATTTTTCTTTCGGCCCTTCCGTTTTTGTCTGGTCGATTTTGAGGGTACCCTTACTTGAGCGGCGGTCACGTGATCCTTGTACAAGAAATATTTAATCCAAAAGGTGATTCTGAAGGTTAAGTGTAGTTAAGGCCAACTGGCATATAACGTTTTAATGAAAAGACACGGGGATTAATGCTTTAATTTGGGTTTGAAAGTTGTTGCAATAATGTTTTGGCCAAGTTTATATATACTGACTTCGTCTGAAGGTATGTTCTGCCAGAGGCACATAATAAAGAAACACTTTTGGTGCCAAACTATGAGTACAGTTGGGGATGGAAGTACACACAAAAAGGGAACATTATTAGTTATAATGAATGACCAAAGAAAAACATCAGTTAAAATTACCACAATTTAAACTTCTGCAACCTTCACGAGCCATAGGAATCCCTTCCCCTCCCCAACCATCCTCCCCCCTGTACCCGTCACGCCCCCCCCCCCCCCCCCATGCTTGCGATCCCAAACAACTTCGGTTCAAACTCTCGCTTACTCTATTACACATGTCGTATGCATTAAGAGCGATTACTTCCCTTTGGTTATTTGATATCTTAACATCGCTCTGCCTCATTCTGTTTGAGATTCTAATGATACTTTCGAGGCGACCCTGTAACAATGTGTGTGTTTGTGTGTTTGTTCTGTTTAAACCAGTCTTGATCTAAGGACTAAGTCCGGTCGAGAATAAAAGCTGGTTCTTGTATATGACTGTGTACGTAGGTGTTAGTTGGAGTGCCTTAGAGAATGATGAGCATATGAGCTTGCGGTGATTCTCTCAGGTGCCAGGAGAAAAGGTTCCGTACAACTCTCGCTTACTCTATTACACATGTCGTATGCATTAAGAGCGATTACTTCCCTTTGGTTATTTGAATTCAAATTGTTTTGAAACATGGTTTTATGGGTGAATAATACGAAAAATACGTTTGTCCCACAAAAAATGTCCTCCTTACTGTTACGATTGAGGAAAATTGATTTCACTCAAAAATATGGATCGCCAAACTCAGATCTAATTGGATCAAAAGGAAGAGAATTCCTTCATCAATTAATTGACTACAGATAAACAATGGCAGACGATATGTAGAACACCAACATTTTGCTGCTGCCTTACAACTAAGGTGAGATGTCCCTCAAAATAATGTCTGCACTGTAGGCCTAACGGTACTTTCGATTTGAAAGAGTTAGATTCAAATCCTCAAAATCACACAGTTTGTGGAGATTTTGATCCAGATCAAGAATCACACAAGTGTATTTTAAAGAAAAGATATGCTTATTTGACAATTTGCATTCAACTACATTCAGGGGCAACATGCAGCCACAGAAATGAAGACTGTGTCAAGTAATAGGCAGAATATATGCTAACTGCAGATATAGTGTAACTTCCACGCATACGACATTTCTGTGAAACGCGTCAAGAGTAGCTCTTGCATTTTGAAGATAATTTTCGTAATACTCATCATTAAGGTGGCTTACTTAAGTTTTTAACTAACAAATGGATGCAAATTCCAGACCTAAAATTAAAGTAACGATTTTAGAAACTTCATTTTTGGAAAAAAGTTGGACCGATTTGGCGACATTTTTGAAAAACGTCCCATATATAACATCCTTTGGTACAGTGTAAGAACCTTTTTATCAAGAATGCTTTTCATTCCAAATAGCTAAAAGTCTATAATTATATACTGCTCAAAAGGATTTAAGGGCCACTCTTAATTTTTGTGTTTATTCTTCAAACGTTCAGAGTTTTATGAAACCCAAACACAGGCTTCAATTTACTCACATGACTTGTTGCTTCGGACATTTATTTTGCTTTGTTTAATGGTTTGAAATTCCCAGGCAGAATTGAAAGTGTACACCTCAAGTCAAAAGAAACACAAAATTCACGTAATTTTCTAAAAAGTTTATGCTTGGTGTGCTGACCAGGCAAGTGAGGGGGACACTTCAAACATGGTGCACGTGCAAGGCGTGACTATTGTGAGCACTGCTCACCTGCAGTTTTACTTGCTTGGCTATGGAAAGGGCAGTTACAAGGGCATGAGTAACCATGCCCCCACGACGAAGACTGAGTGCGGTAAACAGAGGAAGGGCCCTGGCATGGATCCATGACGGCGTATCCATGCGAGGAGTGACCAGAAGACTTGCTGAGAGATCGCTTCGAGACCCCTGGACGGGGTGAAGAACGACCACGACCTGGACGTCAACGAATCACATCCAGACAAGACGATAGATTCGTCTGTTTGGCTGCCCTGCGTAACCCAAGACTCACCTCAAATGACCTGAGAGGACAATTGATGATGGCAGCTAACGTCAGAGTCAGTGACCAGACGATAAGGAACCGTCTGCGTGAAGCTTGTCTCCACTCCAGGCGCCCAGCAGTGAGAACTCCTCTGACACAAGCTCATCGCCGGGGCCGAGTGGAGTGGTGTCGACGCCATCTTCGCTGGACCAGGCAGCAGTGATCCAGAGTTCTCTTCACGGATGAGTCCTGCTTCACTTTATCCCATCCGGATGGGCGAGTTCGTGTGTGGTGGCGTCAGGGGGAGCGATTCATCGTGATGGTGTGGGGAGGGTTCCACCTCCAAGGCATTTTGACCGGGGTCCCTTACCATGACGAGATCCTTCAGCCCATTGCCATCCCCGCGCTGCGACAATGCAACCCCGCATCGAGCTTACACTGTCAACAACTTCTTTGGACAGCAGGGCGTTAAGCGCATGTAGTGGCCAGCCAACTCCCCTGATCTGGTACCATTAGAACATCTCTGGGACGTCCTGGACCGACGCGTGTGAGACAACCACCCTCTCCCGGAAATGTGGCTCAGCTTGGTGGGCTACTGCTTCTGGAATGGGAAATAGTCCCTCGGAGGACCCAGAGGGCTTTGGTCGAGTCCATGAGGCGACGATGCATGGAGTGCCTTACCTCAAACGGAGGTCACACGCGGTACTGAACATGTTGTGATGCCAGATGATTGAGCTGTGACTTTTGGAAAGCGGGGTACCTCCCTTTGCCAGCAGATTTCATTTACACAAAGACGTCTGTATGAATTCGAATCTTTCGAACGTTTGGGGGAATGATTGAAATAAAATCTTAAAAAAACATGATCTCTTTTGAATTATTTGCTTGTTTGCAGTGGACAATTCTCGAAGTGGCCCTTACAATATTTTGAGTGGTATATATGCCTGCTAACACAATGAAAGGTACCCAAACACCTTATAACTCAGCTATTTGTCCCTTCAAAAACATGGTTTGCTTTTTAAACGACCACAAACTGGAACCTCAAACAGAAATGAAAACACCATCCAAACACCCTCAGTTAAGAAAAAACTAGTAATTTATTCATTCGTTCTGTCCCGTCGCGAAAAACACCCAATTTCGCCTTTGCAGTAGTTATTTCAACACAGAGCTGAGCCGGAAAAGTGACGTCACTCAGTCTTGTATACACAGTAGGCGTCCCTATCCTGCGCAAACATATAGCGGCTTCTTTGCAAAGACTTACGACCCAAAAAAACCCTATCACATTTTTTCCCTTCAAAAGCAGTTTGCAAATTGAACAATCGATCTATACGTCCATAACGCATACTTTGACTAAAGTGAACTCGACTTAACAGCATTTCCCAGTGGGAACGGCTCGCAAAGGCCCCGTCCCGACTGTGTGAGAGGAAAACAAGTCGCGTAAGGCGAAAATACAACATTTAGTCAAGCTGTCGAACTCACAGAATGAAACTGAACGCACTGCATTTTTTCACCAAGACCGCATTTTGTTTTGTTTTGTTTGTTTGTTTGCTTAACGCCCAGTCCACCACGAAGGGTGATATCAGGGCGGTGCTGCTTTGACATTTAACGTGCGCCACACACAAGACAGAAGTCGCAGCACAGGCTTCATGTCTCACCCAGTCACATTATTCTGACACCGGACCAAACAGTCCCATACCAAGACCGCATACGTATAGCATCGTGAGTCCCCCGTTCGTGAAAAAGGCAGTATAGCGCGGTAGTGGTTGCGCTGAGCAGGATAGCACGCTTGTCTGTATCTGTATTCTTTTTAACTTACTGAGCTTGTTTTTAATCCAAACATAACATATCTATATGTTTTTGGAATCAGGAACCAACATGGAATAAGATGAAATTGTATTTAAATCGATTTCGGAAATTTAATTGTAACCATAATGTTTATATTTTTAATTTTCAGAGCTTGTTTTTAATCTAAATATAACATATTTATATGTTTTTGGAATCAGAAAATGATGAAAAATAAGATGAATTTGTTTTTGGATCGTTTTATAAAAGAAATAGTTTTAATTACAATTTTACGATATTTAATGACCATACTCATCAACTAATTTTTAAGCCGCCAAGCTGATATGCAATACCAAAGTCTGGCCTTTGTTGAAGATTGCTTGACCAAAATTTCAATCCATTTGATCGAAAAATGAGGGCGTGACAGTGCGGCCTCAACTTTCACAAAAAGCCGGATATGACGTCATCAAAGACATTTATCGAAAAAATGAAAACTATGCCTGGGGATATCATACTCAGGAAGTCTCGTGTAAATTTTCATGAAGATCGTTCCAGTCGTTTTCTCTGAATCGCTCTACACATACACACAGACAGACAGACAGACAGACAGACAGACACACACACACATACACACACACACACACACACACACACACACACACACACACACACTCACACATACACCACACCCTCGTCTCGATTCTTCCGTCTATGTTAAAACATTTAGTCAAAACTTGACCAAATGTAAAAAAGAAGGTAACCGTCACTTGTCGTCGTGCTGAGTTGTCGGGCGTCTTCCCTGCAATGTCTATTTTATTATCTGCCGAATGATGCCGTCTTCTCCAGGTTTTCCTTTTCTTGAAGGTTGCCCAAAATTGATCTTGGCAGTTCAGTTGAGGCAGTTGCAAAGCAGACTTGTGTGATCTCCCTTGGTTTATCTCGTTAACAGATTACTTTGATTAAAGATGAATCACTGGCGAAACAAAATGACGTATCTTAAACTTGTATTCTTGCAGATCTATGCAAGTGTATCTTCTTGCCATGGGGTTTGCGTAGATGTTCTGCAATCCATTTTATGAACCCACTCTTTCGCAGCAGACATAATTTCACTGGACAGCCGAGCTAGAATTGGTACTCAAAATGTTCCATTCTTCAATCCACGAGCTTGAATATTACTCATCCAAGATCATTTTGTGCAAATTTGTGACAAAATTTGGTAGATTGTACCCCAAATTCGTTTATTCGAAAACGCACCGAATGGTTTCGCCCCTTGAATGAGAAAAGAAAGATTTTGCGATGAAGAAATGTCAAAGTCAAAATACCATTTTCTTCACAAATTATACTCCATGAGTTGAATACGGGTTCAGCAGTACTTTAGAGGGGAGGGGGATAGTCAGAATGGAGTTTAAGTGAGATAAACAAGGCCATATTTTGAAAAATATATTTTGAAGAAAGCACGTCAAAACGCAAGTCGCATTGGACAAGCTTGTTGTCATTATTCTTTTTTTGAAGTACCGTGGATTTGTTCGAAACGTTCTTTTGAGCTGTGACTTGTTGGGTTACGGCAAACACGCCTTTGAATACAAAATCGCAAAGAAATTCTGATTGTTTGTTCCAGAACTGCAACGTCGATACGCCAAAACAAGTCGCGTAAGGCGAAATTACTACATTTAGTCAAGCTGTGGAACTCACAGAATGAAACTGAACGCACTGTATTTTTTCACAATGACCGTAGTCCGCCGCTTGTGCATAACGGAGTGAAACTGACGAGCCTGTTCAGCGCGGTAGTGGTTTCGCTGTGCTGCATAGCACGCTTTTTTGTACCTCTCTTCGTTTTAACTTTCTGTTAGGAAACGCTGCCGTTGCTGAACTTTGGTTCGGTTTTGTGTGTTGCATGTAGTTGACTTATTTGTACTTTGTGGGAAAGTACCGATATTATATTTTGTAAACACAATATTTATGTTTGGACGAGAATGCAGGTGAACTTTCTAGTCCTGTCAAAACAAGTTGTTTACCACGTTGTTTTGAGTCGTGGGTTCGTGGCGTTCGCTCGGATTAAGTGCGTCGGCGCTTTTGATGTACGTCACAGAGAACGTCACTATTCTAGTCCATGGACAGTTCATCTAATTTTAGCTGTATCATGTTCGGTCTGGAATATTCTGGAGATTGAGTAATTACTATATAGGCCAGCGCGATTTGTATGTTAAAAAGCTTCTACTTTGAGTTCTGCTACGATGTGCAGTTGTATGTATGGAATGCTAAATAAATCCTCGAACTCAATTTGACGAGTTGTTTTCTGCTGCTGCGAAGACGGGCGACGTATAATAAAAGAATACAACTATACGACGTTTGAGAACTTCGTCAATCTCAAGTGTCGTGTAACAATTGGGGGCCAAAGCCGAGATCTACGTTTAACGCCAAGGGTTTTCCAGCAACAAAGACCAGTGTCAAGACAGTCACTGGAGGTAGCCATCAATCGGGTGTATCCTGAGGGATCAGTATTTGGACTACAGGACCGTGGATTCGGTGTGACTGTGTGAAGAGTTTGGTAATCGCCGCAGCTCGGTCGTGAGCGACGCCGGAGTGTATCGGGATTACAGAGGTTAGCTGCCGTTTGGACGAGGACTTCGTCGCGGAGCTAAAGCATAAATACTACGAACTACGACTGAGGTACGTCGTGTACGCATCGTGAGTGGAGTGCGCCGTCACGTTAGACGAGGAGGGTGGCAGCCTGCGTCTACGAGGGTGACCAGTGACGAGAGAAGCATCGGAGGTGTAGTAGACACTGTGTTATTTTAGAAGAGCACATTCGTCTACGTTCGGGGCTGTGAAAGAATACAGACGAACGCACCGGAAAAGGTCCAGAATAGCTGAGTTCTGGGCAAAAGGAGTTGAACTGGGACTGAAAGGCAAGCAGCTGACGGAGTTCGTCGAGTCCCAGACACGACTGCTAGCGCAGCGGGAAGAAAGACAAGCGCAGCGTGAGCGTGAAGAAAGACAAGCGCAGCATCAGCGCGAAGAAAGACAAGCGCAGCGTGAGCGTGAAGAAAGAGAAGCACAGCGTGAAGAAAGAGAAGCACAGCGTGAAGAAAGGCAAATGGAGCTGAAACGCTTAGAGCTCCAAATAGAAATGGAGATGAAGCGCTTAGAGCTTCAGACAGAAATGGTGCGTGTTAAAAATGAGCACGAGGCACCACGCCAAAGAGATAACCAGCAGCAAATGCCACACAGGGCATCGAAACTTCCAGCATTCACTGAAGGGAAGGACTAGATCGACTGCTACCTAGCAAGATTCGAGAGGTTCGCCGAGAGTGCTAGATGGCAGCGCGACGACTGGGCGATTCAACTCAGCGCACATTTGACTGGGGCAGCACTTGAGGTCTACACTAGACTCTCAAACGATGACGCCAGAGACTATGATGTACTGAAGGAAGCTCTGTTGCGTTGCTACAACTTCACTGAAAGGGGCTACCGTCAACGCTTCCGCGAATGCCAGCCATTGTCTGGAGAGACACCGAGCCAGTTTGTGGAGCGCCTGTCGTCATACCTGCAGAAGTGGGTGGAGTTATCAGGTGAAGAGCAGTCATACGAGAGTCTGCGGGACTTGATCGTGAAGGAGCAATTCCTTAATGCCTGCCCGAAGGACCTGGCGACCCGCTTGGAAGAGCAAAAACTGCGGGGTTTGAAGGACATTACTGATGCTGCTGAGCGTTATCTCATTGCTCATGGAAGGACCCTGGGGACGTCAAAGTCATCGAAACCTTTCCAGAAGAGCGGAAACCAGGGAAACCAACCTGTCAAGGGACAAACGGAGTCCGCACCATCATCCAATGAAGGGCAGAACATAACGTGCTTCCATTGCAATGCCAAGGGCCACCGAGTCGCCAACTGTCCCCAAAAGAAAAATAACGGACATGACAATGACAAAGCGCAAGAACATCGACGGAGATATTACGACAACAAGAGGCAAACGAGTGGCTCGAACCAACAAGTATGTGCGAGCAGCGTCATACTTCCAAGGGCTGCCGAGCAAGTGGCTACACCATCGGACGTGGAAGAATGTATATCTGATGGCCAGCTTCTACTCGCCAATGGCAAGTCAATCTCTGTCGTCGCCAGCGCAGCTGTGTCAGTGTCGAACATGCCCGTGTCGAAGGGATTTGTTGAGAAGCAGGAAGTGACTGTTCTCAGAGATTCGGGCTGCAATGGGGTCATCGTCAAAGAGGATCTGGTGCCAACAGAGAAGTTCACTGGTGACTTCAAGTGGACGCTCATGGCTGACAGCAAATGCGTGAAGGCACCAGTGGCAAAGATCCAGATCGGTACTCCATACTTCACCGGAGAAGTTGAGGCCGTCTGCCTGAAGAAGCCCTTGTACGATCTATTAATTGGGAACATTGGGGGTGCGAGACGTTCTGATGACCCTGATTTCGAATGGAGAATGGGCTCAGCTCAGCCTGCTGCTGAGGAGGAAGACCCACTGCCATTCGCGAATGAAGATATCAGCGAACTGTTACGAGATGACAGAGCCACTGTGCATCGCCGCGACCAGCCGCAGGTTGTAAGCGCTGTGACGACCAGAGCCCAGGCGAAGAAGAACAAAACGACTACGCCGCTTAGGGTCACCAACAGTTCTGCAACTAATGTCGTGGACAGGGATCGGCTGATTCAGCTACAGGAAGCTGATTCGACCTTAACAAAGTACAGGAGTCGTCCTGTCAAGGAGATGACTAAGGGCGAAGGCACTGTGCACTTTGAGGTGAAGGCCAAGATCCTGTACAGAGTGTTCCAGCACGCGAGAGTCAACGGAGGGAAGCCATTACGTCAAGTTATGGTGCCTCAACCACTTAGGCGCCAGGTGAAGGAGGTGGCCCACGACTCTATTATGGGAGGTCACCTGGGTGTCAAGAAGACATCGGACAGAATCCAGGCTGCGTTTTACTGGCCAGGACTGCATGCAGATGTGACTCGATTCTGCCGATCGTGCGATATTTGCCAGAAAACCATACCTCGAGGAAGGGTCCCGAACCCAATAAACATGCCAGAACTGGGCCACTGCTGGCTTTTTGCTGGCAAGTTTGGTAAAGCTGGCCATAAAAAAACCAACACTGGGCCAATTATGGTTTGCCAACAAAGGCCCAGTTATGGCTTGCCATCACTGGCCCATCTCTGGCATTCCAGTAATATTGTCGGCCAGTAAAATGCCTTAATTGGCCCACTGTTGGCACGCCATTGGTGGCCCAGTGCTTGTTTGCCAGCATTGGGCCATAGGTGGCGATTTGCTGGCAATTATAGGTGGGTTTTTGCTGGCACGCCAGCAGTGGGCCAATGCTGGATAATTGCTGGCAAGAAGATCTGCGACAGCACAGCGGTATGACTTTCTCACTTGGAGTGACGTAATGTACAAACAAATGTCGAAATATCTTGACGTCACTCGTGATGATGACGTATTGTCAACTAAATCCGGCCCGCGGTGGTTCTGCAGATGTCCGGTTATTTGTTTTGCATTCAACTTCAAGGAATTTCCAAAGCACCTTCTTCGATTTCAGTACGCGTCCGATCTCCTCCGGCTAGAAGCAAGCGTGGTGAGTTTCACAAACAGTTGTGTGAGCAGGTCGTCGCAACGGCGTTAGATCTAGTATCTTCTTGTTCTTTTCCTCCGTTGTCGGTCTTTTTTTCAACTTTCTTCTGCTGGACGTTTGAGTCAGTTCGCAAAATATAATAGACTTTAAGAAGTCGTCCTCTCTGTAAGAAAGAATCTGCGCGCGCACGCGCGCGCGTGTGTGTGTGTGTTTGTGTCTGTGTGTGCGTGCGCGCCCGCGCGCGCGGTTGTGTGTGTGTGTGTGTGTGCGCCCGCGCGCGCGGTTGTGTGTGTGTGTGTGTGTGTGTGTGTGTGTGTGTGTGTGTGTGTGTGTGTGTGTGTGTGTGTGTGCCTTTTTCCTTTCTTTGTGTGATTGAGTTTGTTTTGTCTCTGTCAAAAGAAAAGCACCATAGGCATTACCATAAGCTTACTTGTAACCAAACAAATTGCATCTTGTGAATGTTGACATTGAGTATGTGTCTATTCACTCCAGGACAAAGATTTGTGCAAGTGTCTGACTGCCCAACTGGATAAGATGCAGCTCGCTTGGGTCTCAGTTCCTGAGAGAAACGCAAGAGAGCTGTCCGAGACAACGTAAGCTTCGCAGGTTAGATCAAAATATTCCTGTTGACCCCTTACTTCTGCTTGGCATTTTAGTCAGTTCAGAAAATATGATAGATTACAAGAAGTCGTCCTCTCTGTGAGAATGCCTCTGTGTGTGTATGTGTGTGTGTGTGTGTGTGTGTGTGTGTGTGTGCGCGTGTGTGTGTGCGCGTGTGTGTGTGTGAGCGCGCGCGCGTGCGTGCGTGCGTGTGCTGTTTGCTTGCATGCCTGCGTGTATGCTTGCGTTTGTTTGGTTGTTTGGTTGTGTGTGTGTGTGTGTGTGTGTGTGTGTGTGTGTGTGTGTGTGTGTGTGTGTGTGTGTGTGTGTGTGTGTGTGTGTGTGTGATATGGAATAATGAATTAAAACCAACAAAACTCGTTTGCTTTCATGTTTCAAGAGGTGAACGGCAGGAGGACTTGAGAGTTTCAATGGCTTACCGTAGGCTACGACGTCAGGACAAAGAAAAGAAGCGTTATCTCAACGTTGCGGATGCGAACAGAGAAATGACAGAATCAAGACAATCCTACGGAGGTTTACTGGGAAGTGAACAAGAAACATTCCTGCCTTTGGTCATCATGTCTCGAGTGTGAAATTTAGAACGCTGTACAAATAAAATAAAACAGTGAGCAACTGAAAACAAAGCGTACGTTTCTGTAATGTTTCGGTAATGAGTCGTTGCTGTTTGGAAGCTTTACATTTGTTTTGTTTTTAATATATATTACTGTATTGTTGTTGTGCCCGCTATAACTGCGTTGATGACGATATTCTGTCAAAACCACTGCCTTTACTTGCCAGATAAGTTACACGACAAATGTGATTAGCATTTCAATTGCATTTTACTGATGAATTTGATAATTACGCATATGCATATTGCTAATGTACAGCTTGACAGCATTGCCCTTTGCTTTATTTGCGCACGTCTTGCCGCCAGCATGGGTTGAAAAGTCCATTCATGTGCTGTGTTTTGTTATTGTTATTACATTCACAGTAAAAAATGACAAAACAAAGCATATTTATAGACTTCTAACAACCATCTATGGGCTAACAAGACTGTGCAGATCGAGTACATGAATAGAGCCGTCATTCTATCCGAATCAGTGGTATTGGTATATTTCCTGCAACTTATTGGCATTTTGCTGGCAATGGTAAAGACAGAAATATGGCATTTTGCCGGGCCAGTTGTGGCCCGGTAATTTCAGCAGGTAAAGGGCCATTAACGGAAAATATATGGAAAAAAGTTTTTTTTTATATGGAACTAAAAACCTGCAAAATGCTGGCGAAATGCTGGCAAAATGCTGGGTTTTTGATGGCAAGCCATCAATAAGCCATCAAATAAATGATGGGTTTTTGCTGGCAAAATTCTGGCAAAATGATGGCAAAATGATGGCAAGCCATCAAAAAGCCATCAAATAAATGATGGGTTTTTGCTGGCAAAATTCTGGCAAAATGATGGCAAAATGATGGCAAGCCATCAAAAAGCCATCAAATAAATGATGGGTTTTTGCTGGCAAATTGCTGGCAAATTGCTGGAAAAATGATGGCAAGCCATCAAAAAGCCAGCAAATAAATGATGGGTTTTTGCTGGCAAAGTGCTGGCTTGCCAGTGATGGCCCATCAATTTGCCAATGTGCATACGGGTAATATGCCAGCATTGGGCCATAGGTGGGCCTTTGATGGCAGTAGTTCTGGCAACTGGCATTGCCATCAAAACGCCAGCAGTGGCCCAGTTCTGGCATGTTTATTGGGAAGATGCCTTTGATCGACCGACCTTTCAAGAGGGTGGCCATTGACCTCATCGGCGAGATCAAACCGCCAAGTGAAGAGGGTCATCGTTGGGTACTGACCCTGGTAGACTATGCAACCAGGTACCCAGAAGCCGTGCCTCTGAAGAAAATTGACACCGAGACTGTTGCCGAGGCACTTGTGGACATTTTCAGTAGAATTGGGGTTCCTGAAGAGATCCTCACTGACCTGGGGACACAGTTTGTCTCTGAATGCATGGAAGAGGTCAACAGGCTGCTGAGCATTCGTCACTTGACTACGATGTGCAATGGGCTGGTCGAAAAATTCAATGCGACGCTGAAGTCCACGCTTAAGAAACTATGCAGTGAGCAGCCAAGGCAGTGGCATCGCTACATCAATGCCTTGCTATTTCCATACAGGGAGGTGCCACAAGAGTCCACTGGATTCTCCCCGTTCGAGCTGATGTACGGGCGGACCGTGAGAGGCCCGATGCAAATACTAAAGGAATTGTGGACAAAAGATGTGGACACACCTGAAGTGAAGAACAGTTACCAGTACGTGTTTGAGTTGCGAAAGAAACTGGAGGAGACTCTCGAGATTGCTAGAAAAAACTTGGGAAAGTCTCAGGATAGCGGAAAGCACTACTACGACCGCAAAGCCGTAAACAGGAAGTTTACACCAGGTAACAAAGTGCTGATACTGCTTCCCACTGATCACAACAAACTACTGATGCAGTGGAAAGGCCCATACGAGGTTGAGGCCGTGGTAGGGATCAACGACTACAAGGTGAATGTCGGCAAGAAGTCCAAGATCTACCACGCTAACCTCCTGAAACTGTATGTGGAGAGACCTCCGGAAGCAGTACAGGTCGCAGCAATTGTGGAAGAACCAGCTGAACTAGACGAGTTCGACGGTGAGGAACTACTGGAGTTGGGAGACCTCCACAAGAAAGAGGGAGTGGATGACGTCAAGCTAGGACCTGACCTGACAGAAGATCAGCAGAAGGAGCTGCATGATTTTATGGGCGACTTCACCCATAGGTTCTCTGATGTCCCAGGCTCTACGTCCTTGATCGAACATGAAGTCCACCTCACATCTGACGTTCCTGTTCGCTCAAAACCATACCCTATCCCGTTTCAGGCTCGGGAATCCTTGAAGAAGGACATCGACAACATGTTGAAGATGGGGGTCATCCGTGAATCATCATCCCCTTACTCATCTCCCGTTGTTGTTGTCAAGAAGAAAGACGGCACAAACAGGAAAGTCAATAAGATCACCGTGTTTGACCCTGAACCAATGCCGACGGCAACTGATCTATTCCGACAGTTAACTGGCAGAAAGATCGATCTCAGCAAGGGATATTGGCAAATTCCTGTGCGCGAAGAGGACATACCAAAGACCGCCTTTGCAACTCCAGACGGAACGTATGAGTGCCTGCGGATGCCTTTTGGCATGGTGAACAGTGGTGCTACCCTGAAGAGGGGAATGCGAAAAATGCGAAAAGGAATGAAGAATGTTGTGTACTACTGGGATGATCTGCTAGTCCACACGGAGACCTTTGCGGAGCATCTGGAGACTTTGAGGGAACTGTAAGCTAATCTGACCGTGAGACCCAGCAAGTGCATTTTGGGGACCGACAACGTTGACTTCATAGGTCATTCACTGAAGGAAGGTCAAAAGGGGCTTTTGTCGGAAAACGTCACCAAGATCCTCAATGCGCCGCGTCCTGAAACCAAGAAGCAGGTGCGATCCTTCCTTGGATTGGCTGGGTACTACAGAGAGTTCATTCCAAACTTCGCCGCCATAACGGCGCCTTTGTCGGACATGACCCGAAAAGGATGCCCCAACCGAATACTCTGGGGACCAGCTCAGGAGAAGGCATACCAGACCGTGCGCGACCTGATGTCACGAGACCCGGTGCTACGCCTTCCTGATACTGCCGAAGAGTTCATCTTGCGTACAGACGCATCGGACGAAGGGATCGGCGCCATGCTGATGCAAGAGCATGGAGGTAAACCGTTTCCGGTCAGCTATGCCAGCAAGAAGCTGTCAGGAGCCGAGAAGAACTACTCGACCATGGAGAAAGAGTGTTTAGCCATCGTGTGGGGAATCAAGAAATTTCAACTCTACCTCCAAGGGGTGAAATTCGTGCTTCAGACTGATCACAAACCCCTCACCTACCTGAACTCTGCAAAGTTTGTAAATAATCGTATCATGAGGTGGGTGATGTACTTGCAGAACTTTGATATGCGAGTGGAATCGATGAAGGGTTCAGACAATGTTGGAGCGGATTTTCTCAGCCGAGTATGTGAGTAAAACTGTGTTCATTCTCCAACAGACTAATGTACATACCTGGATTTTAATCTTTTATGTATACATAATATGTGTACAGGTAGCGTTTCAATGATTGAAAGAAATTAGGTACATTTCTTCTTGTGTTGGGGGTAATGTTAGGAAACGCTGCCGTTGCTAAACTTTGGTTCGGTTTTGTGTGTTGCATGTAGTTGACTTATTTGTACTTTGTGGGAAAGTACCGATATTATATTTTGTAAACACAATATTTATGTTTGGACGAGAATGCAGGTGAACTTTCTAGTCCTGTCAAAACAAGTTGTTTACCACGTTGTTTTGAGTCGTGGGTTCGTGGCGTTCGCTCGGAATAAGTGCGTCGGCGCTTTTGATGTACGTCACAGAGAACGTCACTATTCTAGTCCATGGACAGTTCATCTAATTTTAGTTGTATCATGTTCGGTCTGGAATATTTTCGAGATTGAGTATTTACTATATAGACCAGCGCGATTTGTATGTTAAAAAGCTTCTACTTTGAGTTCTGCTACGATGTGCAGTTGTATGTATGGAATGCTAAATAAATCCTCGAACTCAATTTGACGAGTTGTTTTCTGCTGCTGCGAAGATGGGCGACGTAGAATAAAAGAACACAACTATACGACGTTTGAGAACTTCGTCAATCTCAAGTGTCGTGTAACACTTTCTGAGCGTGTTTTTAATCCAAACATATCATATCTATATGTTTTTGGAATCAGGAACCGACAAGGAATAAGATGAAATTGTTTTTAAATCGATTTCGGAAATTTAATTTTGATCATAATTGTTATATTTTTAATTTTCAGAGCTTGTTTTTAATCCAAATATAACATATTTATATGTTTTTGGAATCAGGAAATGATGTAGAATAAGATGAACGTAAATTTGGATCGTTTTATATACAAAAAAATGTTATTACAATTTTCAGATTTTTAATGACCAAAGTCATTAATTAATTTTTAAGCCACCAAGCTGAAATGCAATACCGAAGTCCGGCCTTTGTCGAAGATTGCTTTACAAAAATGTCAATCAATTTGATTGAAAAATGAGGGTGTGACAGTGCCGCCTCAACTTTTACAAAAAGCCGGATATGACGTCATCAAAGGTATTTATCGATAAAATGAAAAAATCTTCCAGGGATATCATTCCCAGGAACTCTCATGTCAAATTTCATAAAGATCGGTCCAGTAGTTTGGTCTGAATCGCTCTACACACACACACACACACGCACAGACACACACACGCACACACACACACACACATACACCACGACCCTCGTCTCGATTCCCCCTCTATGTTAAAACATTTAGTCAAAACTTGACTAAATGTAACAAAACGTTCTAGCACAAACCCAACGCTGGCTGGGAGTGTCATATTTTTCTCATTGGTTTGGAAGAACAGCTTATCAAAGCACTCCGGCGGTGTTCTTTTTACATTTAGTCAAGTTTTGACTAAATGTTTTAACATAGAGGGGGAATCGAGACGAGGGTCGTGGTGTAAAGGCTAAACCTGCGTTGCGCTTAGTTCAATAATTATTTTCAAGATTTGGTATATGAATCTCTTAGCGCACTGTGATTGTTTCAATAACGTTATTGTCAGTGAGCTTAAGAGAACAGAACGTTTGACAAGGTACATTTTTCTGCGGACATTTGGATAACTTTGTTGAAAGGTCGAGTTAGAACTTGTTTTTTGTGTGTGCCGGCTTTGCCATGCCTTGCAGGCTTCTTGCCGCAGATGCACATTTTGGGGGTATTGACGGTTTAATCGCCAACAATGCATTTTTTCGATTTGATGACTCTATGCACCGTTTTTTTCGTTTAGCAACTAACAGTATGAGTTACATCATCATCATCATCATCAGTCGACTGACTGTGGGAGTCGCTGAGGGGACATGAGGGCATGATTTTGATTAATTGGGTGTAAACGGAATGTATAATATAATGTCAAGTGCAAGCACCTATGGTTGCTAGGGTTGACAGCCTAAACACCCACGGGTTTTTTGTCTTGTCACGTTGCACATGAAGTTTTTGTGAATCCACCCCAACTGGTGGACGGGTGAGCTGTCCCGGTCACTTTTACCTGAATTGTCACAGAGGACGGATGGAAGTTGTTAATACATAGAGTGAATGAATTGCCGAAGTGAGGTAAATATTCTTTGATGTTGTAAAACCGGTTTTGTTATAGTATCGAATTATTAGTAGTGTTTATGTAAACTGGCCAACTCCATGCATATGTATACAACATTGCCAGTTTATACGCCAGAGACTTAATTTCTCTTTTCTTGTGCCTCAGACAAAAGGGGGGAACCGAGGAAGAATGAGTCCGGCAACCCCCACCGCCATAGTCTCCTTCGGCAGCCAGAGAGCATGAGAGCCAGAGAGCATGACTGTACCATAACCTCTACGTTTATCCACTGTCACTCGTCATACCATCATGTCTACTGTCACCTTCTTCGTCTCCGTCTTTCTACATTGGCCCTCGTAAACATTATCGCCATTATGCACACCGTCTTCGTCTTCACCATGTGTCATTCGTCTACGTCATCGTATTCTACCCGGTCGTCGTCGTCATCATCATCAAAGGCTTAATGTGGTAACGTGAGAAAGTGAAGCATGCATGTGTGTGCGAGTAAAGGCCAGTTAGAGAATTATTTTTTGTGACCACAACTGATAATTGAATAGTTTGCGGGTGTATAATTATATGTCTTGTGTTGTATAAGTATGTAAAGTACGCGAGTAAATTGTTAAACTGTTTTTCCTTCCTTGATTGTTGTTATGAGTGAGGTGAACCTGGAATAGAAAGTGTGAGTGATGTTTGTGAGTACGTCATTAGTTCTAGCTTATAAAACCCATTCGTAACACTGAGGAGGAAGGAATCCTATAATGCCAATCACCACCACAAAAAGCTCCTGCACTGACATTGCACGCATCAACCCACACTGGGCATATCAGTATAATACAAAGTGCCATTAAAGACACGCAAAAATGTGAGCCACCACACCACGTCTTTATGGAACTCTGCCGAGAGCCGCGCCTTGTGTTTTCCTTGCCGTAAGGGAAGCATCACATCCAGAATACGGCGCAGAAAGAACTTTCCTCCTCTGACCGCTTTGGCTGCGTAGTTAAGGCTGCCTGCAAGCTGCTGCAACTGCTTCAACGTTGCCCGTTTTCGCGCAGAAAACTGCTGCAACTGGTCTTCAAGCTTGACCAGTTTATCCTGTCCGAGGGACAGGGTGCATTCTTGGGTGTCGATCTCTAGCCCCAAGAAGGTAATCCGTTGTGTAGGCACCACCACTTTATCATAGCTTACAAAGAACCCCAGCTGGCGTACTAAACGAATTAGCTCATACAGAGCTGCATTGCATTCTTCGAATGACTGACCTACCACTAAAAAGTCATCAATGTATGCTACTACCTGTTTAAAACCACGTTTGGACATCGAAAGACGGATGGCTTGCGAAATACGATGGAAAATGGCAGGTCCCTGTCTCGCCCCGAAGGGAAGTCGGGTATGGAACAAATAAGTTGGACGGTCATGCCCCTTGAACTGCCATTTTAGGCCAGTGGTTGAGTATTCCGAAGGATGTATGGCCACAGATCTGTAAGCTGACAACAGGTCTGGTTTCGCGCAATACATTCCTGGTTTTGCTGAACGACAAGCATCGTCTAACGTTTGAAATCTAACCCTATCAGCTGTGGCATAATCATTCATAGCAACCCCCTGTGGACGACTACCGTCATGGATAAGCCGAACTTTTTCCATTTGTTTTTGGAATAGCGCCTATTGCACTGATTACGGTTGGTTTTTCGCTTGCAACGAAATAGTGCCCTTTGTCTATCTGGTCTACGAGGTCAGCTTCTATCAAGTCACTATGCTCTAAAGCCGAGCGATGATTTCTTTGTTCTGCATCAATAGGTTTGCTATCAGGATCAGAAAGTTTAAACCCATGTTTTATTCCATCTAATATGAATTCTTTATCCCAGTCATGTTTTAACTCAGCTTCCCACTGTTCAGCTTTGCTACTGATAGAATTCACCTGCCCTAGAAATGTACCAGCGAAGGGGTCTTTTGATTCAGATAGTTGGATGGGGCCTACCTGTGTGGTCTGCCTGTCTTATTGTTGTTTGGGCGCTGCTGGAGCCTGAGTTCCCTGCGATGGTGATGGTCCTTGCTGGGGTGATTCTGTCCGCAGGAAGCGCAGGAGTGCTCAAAATTGCACCGGCTACCAAACGTACAGTAACCTCTGTTCCACTGCAGGCAGATCTCCTTTCCCGACGCCGCAACGGGTCGACGCTTTGTTGTAGCGTTGCCCTGGCGCTGTTGCTGTTGCCTTCTCACGAAGTGATACCGTAGACAGGTGAGGTGTGTCCGAACCCCATCTGAAGCCGGATGCTGCCTGTAGAGCTCGGTATTCCTGATCGTACAGAAGAACAGACGCCCAGGAATAGCGACAGGCCAGTTCGCCCACCTTCACGGTGTAGGCAATGTAGTCCAGGGTATCCTGCTGCTGTAGGTCCCCACGCTGGAGAAGCTCCGCCATAATGCGTCCATTGGCTGCCATCCACATGGCTGGACTAACGCTGTCCAGCTTTGGCTTTTGCGATGGCAGCTTCAGGGACAATCCACCCCCAAGCTGGATTTCGGACTCCAACTCCGATCCCGCGCACGACACGTAGTCCGTAATTTTTAAAAACAGAGCCTATCTCACCTTTCGTCAGGTATATCGACGGGTCGGTGAAGGTGGTGTCCCTCCTTGTCTGGCCAGACCCGTTGTTTAGTATATCATCCAGCAACAGTTGTCTGCTGGTGTCAGGCCTGGCCAGCGGTCCGTTTGCTCTGTCCCCGCGCAGGGAACTCACAGCCGCTGTGAGGAGAAGACGGTCCCCTTTCTTCAGCTTTAGTTCTTTTATGTCCTCTTCATAAAGAAGCACAAGCGCCCTTTTTGACTGCAGATTTTCCGTCTGCAGCACATTTAAAACTTCCTCAGAAAGTTCGCCCTCCTCCGCCCATTCACTAAACGAAAACGCCATAATGTTTCACTTTGCTGGGTCCTGCTGCGCTCTTGCTGTTGGGAAACGGACTGAACCCATACGGTTCCTTCCAACCTATATCTCTGCCTCTCACCCTCCACTACAGCCCCCCCTCCCTTTTATTCGTTGCTCATTCTCCTATTACCTCAACACCGCCCTCCCCCCTTCCCCTCCCCTCCCCAAGTGCTAGACCACCCCACCACTCTGACCACACACCGACATCTGTTATTTCTCACAATTAACTTTCTCACGGTGGCACCACAGCTACGCCCCCCCTCCCAACCCCTCACCCCCCCCCCCCCTTCCTGCACACAGCAACATACACTCTTAGTTTAAATTAACTTTCTTCCAGAAACTACACAAAATGTACTCATGGACTGAGCTGTAAGCGATTGGACTCGCCTTCTTTGGACAGTGCGGGTAGGGAGGGCTGTGCCATGTACAAAGCGACTGTTCGCATGATCGCCCCCAATATGCATGTATGGACTCGGCCGTCAGCGAAGAGACGTGTCCATTTAGTTGAAAATGGGTAGAGAGGGTAGAATTGAAAACAGTTCGCCGCGAACACAGCGTTGCTTACAACATGAAAACTTTTTGTCCCTTCGCGCACAGGGCGTTAGCTCTAGGCAACGCACCCCAGGGCCCGTATGCATGAGGAGGAAGTCAGCAACACTGGAAGTAGAGGCCTCTTTCGGAAGTGGGAACTCCCGAAGTTTAACTTTCCAACTGTTCACTATGCATGAACGCCGCAGTGGTGACTTCGAGAGTATTCGGTCAAGGTCGCGAAAATTGGGGGAATCCTAACTAGTACGCATGCGTTTGTTAACGGTAAGCTTGCCACCAGAAGAAACAAATCTCATCGCGAGTTCAAAAAGGCGAACGTTGAGCGCGCTGTAGTACTAACAGCGTTATTGCTGTTGTTTTTTTGAATGGTTAAACGAAAGGGTCGGTTCAAACCTGTGATGATTGTCTTGGAATCGAATGACTGTCTATGACAAATGACTTTGTTGGCTTGAATGTTAGGAGAAGAGTAAATGATTATGTTGAACTTTTTTTAATTTTTTTTTAAATCTCAGCTGCTTGCTTCAACCCTTTTTTTTTTGTTTTTTGCGGGGAGTATCCCTCTTCATTGATCTTTATTTCTTTTCTTTTTTTCTGCTTTTTATATTAATTTTTCTACTTTAAATGTACCTATATCGTTAACAATAATATTTCTAAATGTATTTTAAACACGCCCAAAAAACTTCCTTTACGGTAATTTTTAATAATCATATTATATTTACAAATCACTTTATCCTCAATGCATTTCCAAGTGAACATAATTTTGGGGCACAATAAAAAAAAAATCAGTATAATCAATTTCGTTCTCACAATAAGTACAACAATTACTGTATGTTGAACTTGTGTTTAATAATTTTATATCGGTAAAACTCTTTGTTGGACAAACATAGATTGGTTATAGGGAAACTTTGGGTTACTGGTAAAGTTTAAAAGGAAGAACATTATGCAGTAGACCGTAAATAACTAAGTTTAGTGACTTGTTCCTTATTTATTGGGGAAATGTCTGTCAACAAGTTTAGAAAAGACAATACTGTTCATCGGTGTTTTAATTTGTTTTCCCTCGTTAATTTTTGATTACGATGGCGATGCATGGTTATGTACAGTTAAAAGTCAAGATTCGATTTTTTTTGGAAAGCATAGGAGTTTCTTTACGAGTTTAAACAAAAATTAACACAGAGGCAAAAACCGGTTGTTGCAGTCTGAATGCAATTGAGGTCTATGAGGTCTATTAAGAAAAAGGTTAATTAAAAAAAAAGTTTTTTGTTTTTTTGTAGCTCCAGTGCAAACGAATGAATGAATGAACAGACGCACACCTACACACGCACGCACGCACGCACGCACGCACACACACACACACACACACACGCACACTCTCACACAAACACACACTCACACATTTCATTTCATTTTCATTTCATTTCATTTTCACTACTTTATTGTCCCATCGCTGGGAAATTCGGGTCGCTTCCTCCCAGTGGAAAGCTAGCAGCAACGGAGTCGCGCTACCCAGGTGTCTGCGTGTTTAGCCACCTGCACTTATGGCAGAATGACCAAGGTCTTTTACGTGCCATTGTGATGACACGGGGGTGGGACATGGCTTCCGTCTCTGGGTCTGCACATAAAGTTGACCCGTGTCCGTCCCGGCCCGAATTCGAACCTGCGACCTTCCGATCACAAGTCCAGTGCTCTACCAACTGAGCTACCGGGCCCCCACAGACGCCCACACACAGACGCCCATTTACATAGAAACCCCCCCCCCCCCCCCTATAAGCGGGGACTGAAATTTTAAGAGTGGTGGCCAGTGACCCAGAACGAACAAAAGTCAATGCTGGCAACTCAGGTTTGTATTCAGGGAAATTTACACGAGATACAACTTTTCTTTCTATTTTCTCTCTTTGGGACTTTCATTTGCGTTAGATCGGTTTTATATGAAAAACCGAAGAAAAGCCCTGCTATTTTGCACTGAGAAACTTTGGAAGCAGCGTGTTTACTCCTGGGTTTCGCTGTAGTACAATTAACCTCATTTACTTCCTCGCTTGCTTCAAAAGTAAGCACTTTTTCCGTCCCATGCATGCGAAATTGAGGATGTACTTCCGATGTCGCTCAAAACGTAGGAAGTTGTCGCAAACTACCATCAATTACTTCCTCGCTTTGCTTCGAAGTAAGCCCTTCTTCCGGCCCATGCATACGAAAGTGAGTGTCACTCAAAACTTCGGGAGTTTTTGCGAACTTCCCCCATAAGCATACGGGCACAGGTCTCTGAAATTCAGCCCTTGTGCTCTAGTGAATCAGAAAATTCCATTCTGGTTCAAGGAACCGTTTCTCAGGTCGGCCATCATAGGGTTGGATCCAAGCACACTGATGGGCAGGGTGCATCAGAAGGATGCGATCGTATCGATACCTTAATCGAGATCGACATTGACTCATCTGGAGTTTGTCCATCTAACACGAACACTACCGCTCTTGACACGATTTTCAAATCTAAAGATCCAGAATCAAAATCGGGCCCCGATGTACATGTCCAAGTAAAAAAGCTGATCGAAGAAAATGCTCAAGGGTGTGATGTCAAAAAGCTGAAAAGTCTGGCAGAAAATTACAAAATGCCTGGATTCCACTTCGGTTTGCAAACATGACATCATTTCACTTGACGATATTTCTCGTCATCGAGAAAATTGGAACAAAGTGACACACGAAAAAAGAATTCTCGATATCAACTAGTTTTTAATGATACAGAACAACAGCTCATGACAATCACTCTTCTTGACTTCGAAAAGAAAGGAATCATTAGGAAAACGTCACATTCCCCGGAAGAATTCATTTCAACAATTTTTCCTAGGATGAAAAAGTCTGGAAAAGTTTGAATTATTTTGAACTTGTCAAAACTGAACGATTTCATTACCTCCGAAAAATTCAAAATGAATTCCATTTGATTAAAACCATTTTACAAACGGCCAAGAAAGACTTTCATGGCATCGATAGATCTGATAGATGCGTACTATTCTGTCAACAATAGAGAAAAGGACAGGAAATATCTCCGTTTCGAGTGGCAAGGAATTCTTTATGAACTTTGTCGGATGGCTCAAGGTTTCACATCTGCTCCTCTGCTTTCACAAAACTCATGAAACCGGTGTATGCACATATCGGGGCTCAAGGTGTTAATAATAATAATAATAATAATAATAATAATAATAATAATAATAATAATAATAATAATATTAATGATAATAATAAATGCGCATTTATATAGCGCAACATCATAACTTTACAATTATGCTCTTTGCGCTTGACACATTTAAAATTAAATTAAAACACAGTTATACAAGCATTTACATCTACATTCAAGTGGGTATCTGGATGATTCGTACATTCAAGGAGATTCTTTTGAGTCATGCAAAAATAATGTTTCTGCAACACATGAACTCTTCGAAAATCTTGGTTTTTAGGCGAACTCAGAAAAATCAGTTCTTCACAGAAACTGGAACATTTAGGTTTTGTTATTGTTTCAAAACTTATGACCATATCTCTTACCACAGACAGGAAACTCTGTATATTGGATATTGCAAAGCTTGATTTGGGCAATTCTAGCGTCACTGACGTGGCATTCGCCCAAAAAATCAGACATTATTCGCCATAAAAATAATAGTCATGATGCTTTTATTAACTCAAATTTGTGCAGAGATTTCCCCAAACATGACAACCTAGGAAGGTTAAAAATGTTGAGGTAAAAAAAGCTAAGGGTACTTAACTTGAGTTTTGAAAAACTTCACTAACGTGGCAAAAATGCTCACCTGCATTTCACTGACTAAGCGAAATTCTAAAATTCTATGAGATTAGCCAAGTAAATGATGTGATTTTGTTAGATCATAGTGAAGACATATCATACGTTCTGATACATAAATTGCAAATATCAAATGTATCCTTGCGACTAGTAAACTTGATGTTTTCTGAAAATATAATGATTTTTGAAGAAAACTACCAAATATCAAGCCAATTCATTGATTACAAGTGACTGAATAAAAAAATAACAGTTTTGGTCCGACAATCTGGGTGACCCTTACGCCTATGTAGCGTCACTGACGTGGCACTTGAGCGTCACTGACGTGGCACGTGTGAATTCAATGTTCAATACTTGAATAGTGATATTTTGTTGTTGTTAAAATATAGGTGGTTTAACACGGCCGAATTTAAACTGATTATTGATCTTCTCGGACATTGTTGAACCACTATACGGCTCTTTGTCCCTCCGTCTGTCTGTCCGTTGGTCCGCCCGTTGGTTCGTCGACACCACTGCCCATCTGGATAACTTGTAAAATAATTATTTCAATTGCACACTTTGTACATGTATTGATACACTTAAAAGGAACATACACCTCCAGCAAACATATTTAAAGCATTCTGGGTCAAGGTCACTACTCAAGGTCACCGGTCAAGGTCATTCTTTTTTTCTTGTACACTTCAGACAACGCCTTGATTTTTCGAAAATAGTTCATTCAAACTTGGCGGGCAAACAAGTACACACCCTCAGAAAGATAAATGGGGAATCCCCGGGAGTTCCCATTGCTTGAGAGAATGATATAAAAATGAAAATGTAACGAAACGCGAAAATGTGGCAGTTTGTCAGTAGGCTTGATATTTATCACTCGTATCATAGGAGTATTTTAAGCGTCTTCCACAAGCAGCGAAAGTGCAGAAATGGCTATTTTGACCCATTTGACCAGATAGTACTGGCCAACCAGACAGTACTGTAACACACGTCAGTGACGCACTTTGTGCACAACAAAATGGGGACAAACAAACTCAAATCACATGGTTGGACTCCTCCATTTAAAAGCTAAGAAAACTCGAAAAAATAAATAAATCAATCAATCGGTTCATCGCCACAAACAAAAAGTCTACCCAAAACGTTACTGACGTGGCACCATTTTGGGGTAGAGTTTGTTTTAAATATATTTCAAAAATTTTTAGCAATTGATATTTTAAAAACAGATCAAACGATAGTTTTAGGTTTCTGTAGCAACTTTGACTATTTTCGAAACCAAAACAATAAAAACTAGCACACGCGATGACATTCTTAAAAGTTGTCATAAAATGACTTCACACGGCGCGTTCCCAAATGACATCAAAACAAAATGGCGGCATGCAAGGGGAGTGAACTAGAGGCAAGCGATGAATGGTATAAGTAACTATACACATCTCTTGTGGCATATGTACCGTGAAAAAGCCGTCAATTCCATTTTGAATTTCAGGCTTAGGTGAGCATATTGTTTGGAATTGCCCATTTTTGACCTAAAAAATTCGCGTGAAAATAAGAGATGTGGCCAAATAAGTTGGCTTGATTGTAGCAAGTAAACCAGGTGTAGAAATGTGCTTCCTTCATTACCGTGGATTAGAATTGGATAAGATTGAGGCTCTCAAGAAACACAAAAGAGATTTTGAGGCGTACATGAAGTTATCTCAGGGAGCAATAAGCGACTTACTGTGGTGGCTAGATAATGTATCTGAGTCTTCAAGCCGTATTTTTGACAAACCGGTTGATATGGAACTTTACACTGACGCAAGCATGACTGGTTGGGAGGGCCTTTTTACCCAGTGAAGAGAAATTTTTTTTTAAAGACACATCGACAGACGAGGACTTGTTAGAACATATCAACGTTCTGGAGTTAAAAGCATTTTTGGGGGTTTAAACAATTTGTGTCAAAATTGTTCAAATATGCACATCATGCTTCATATTGACAACATGACTGCTGTCAGTTATTTGAGGACATTTGGGGGTACTCATTCACAAAAATGTAACGAGATGGCTCATTACATTTGGGAATGGGCAGATCGAAAAATATAGTTATCACCTGTACACTTTGCTGGAGTAGAAAACACAGAGGCTGATCGGCTCTCCAGGAATAGACAATCCAAGTGCCAGACTACACTAAACATTACTGAGTGGGGATTGAATGAAGATGTTTTCGAAAAACTGTGGGACTTTTTTTCTCCAAGACCTGAAATTGATCTCTTTGTGTCAGCTTCAAATGCAAAGTGCAAACTTTTCTTTTCCTGGACTCAAGATAAAGAAGCATGGAAAATAGATGCTCTCGCCCATTCTTGGAAAGATCTCTATTTCTACGCTTTTCCTCCTTTTGCACTTCTTCCCAGGTTGCTGAAGAAAATTCAGGAGGACGGATTATAAGGAATTCTCATTGCTCCGTGTTGGTCGACTGCCAACTGGTTTCCTCGCATCTTGAGTCTTCTCTACACGGGGACAGTGGAACTGCCAACACAGAGGGATCTTCTTGTACCACCACCAAGAGGGGACACTCGACATCCAGGGGTCAAGACCATGCAACTGACAGCTTTGCCCATTTCAGGGCTAGACTTCAAGCAAAAGGAGTTTATCCAGACGCTATTGAAATCATCCTTGAAGGATGGGCACCTGGCACTCAATTGAAATATCACACATACATTTCACGGTGGGAGACATTTTGTGGAAAACGGGAACTGGATCTCTTGGGCTGTAATGTAAATAATTTGTTGTCTTTTTTGACTGAGCTGTTTCAGGAGGGACTATCTTTTAGCACACTATGTGTGGTTAGGAGTTCGATTTCCAATCTTCTTTCTTTTGGAGAAACAAAAACAATAGGCGAAAACGAATTGATCAAACGTTTTTTCAGAGTTTTTTTCCGCAAAAGACCTTCTACTCCTCGTTACACTCATACAGGGGATGTTGACCTGGTTCTGGCTTATTCTCAAACAATTGGGCCCAACTGACTCACTTAACCTGAAATTGATTACATTGAAGACGGTGATGCTTACTGCTCTTATTTCGGGACAGAGGTGTCAAACGATACATCTCATTCGTGCAAATAATGTACATTTAACGAATGAGTCAATTACCATTGTTATTTCTGCTCTCATCAAACAATCGAGACCTGGTTTTAAGATTCAGAATTTACATTTCACATCTTTTAAAGAAGATGAAGATTTGTGCATTGTGAAATGCTACGCAAGATATTGAGAAATCACAAAAGACATCCGTGAACATGTGGATACAGAATGTTTTCTTTCTTACGTCAAACCACATTAGCCTGTAACTAGAGATACAATCAAAAGATGGATCAAATCTGTTATGGAGAACGCAGGAATTGACATTACTGTGTTCAAAGCCCACAGTACCAAATCAGCTTCCACCAGTGCAGCGTCTGTCAGCGAACTGCCATTGGAAGAAATTATGAAGACAGCAGGGTGGTCTTCGGGAAGAACTTTTGATCGTTTCTACCATCGGGAGACACGATTGCTTGAATCTGAGGAAAGCTCATCAAACAAGTTTGCAAAGGCCGTCCTCAGTAAAACTAAAAGCATCCACGGATGAGGTAGGATTGTTTCCCCTTTTTTATCATGGAGATTATTATTCAGTTCATGCTTGACAAGTCTTTGAAGTCTCATGTCAGACCCATCCACAACATATGAGGCAAATAGAAGTTGGACGAGACTTACCTTAAGTCGATGTTTAACTAGAGTTGCCTCAAACGTTGAAGATGGGATACTTACATGCCCTACCCATACCTCCCTGGTAAAAGGGTTAAACTAGGGGAACAGGTTTTTCTTGTCAAGCATTTACAGCGTTGAAACTGAGGGGTTCTGGGATTGCGTCTCATCTCATGTAAGTATCCCATCTCGTCCAACTTCTATTTCTGTTGTAATATGTGCTCGAACCTTATACACTGAAACAATCTGGAGAATCAACACATCGGCCAAACATGACGTATTTTGGAAACAAATGTTGCAATACACCAGTTAACAGTTTCGGCGTTTACATGGAACGAAGAAGGAAAGCGGAAGAGGAAGAAGTACAAACATACTCGCAAAAATCGATCTGCGCACGCGTTCAAATCAAAGGGAAAAAAAAGGAAAATCGCGTGTTTGTGTGCCCGAGGTAATTCTTAGAACCGTTAAACTCTTTCTTCGAACACTCAAAAGCAACTTCAGGGCTGGAAGACTACATAATGGCACTTTTTGCCGACTGAATCTACGCTTTCTCAAATCAACCGGAACAGGAAGAAGAAGAAAAAACTTTCGAAAAAAACGATCTGCGGATGCCCATTTTCTCAAAAACAGGAAACCGGAAGAGGAAGAAGGAGCAAAAGAGCTCGTAGAAAAAGATGTGCGCATGTGCGAATCTAAAATGGCCGCGGAACTGTTAATCGGTGTATTTGTTTCGAACATTTGACGTCACGAGTTCCAAAGTCGGTATCCTGGCAAATGTATGTCGGGCGATATTTCAGTGCTGTCGTTCACAACTAGAGATCGTTTACGGTGGCCTGGTGTAACATAAAAATAAATGTTCTTACAGCACTATTCACAAGGATACAGAAAGTTAGTGCTTGTTGTAGGAATTGTTGTTATCGTTCATTCTTTATCGTTCACAATCACAATACACCAGTTAACAGTTCCGCGGCCATTTTAGATCTCGCACATGCACATTTCTTT
This sequence comes from Littorina saxatilis, assembly GCF_037325665.1. NCBI lineage: Eukaryota > Metazoa > Mollusca > Gastropoda > Littorinimorpha > Littorinidae > Littorina > Littorina saxatilis. The sequence goes on from NC_090245.1 coordinate 61,511,627, forward strand.
TATTGCGAGCAGATTTTACCTATTTCCTTTTCCGGGTGATGCGCAGATCGTTTTTCGGGATGTTTTTGTCTTTTTCCTTTTCCGGTTGATTTCACCGCATACGCAGATCGTGTTTTTGAGTGTTATTTGCCTCGCCTTTTTCGGTTGGTAACCAACGTCGAAAACGAAAGCACCATTTTGAAATTACTCACTGTTTACTGACAAAAACAGAAAAACAGTCTCAAATTTATTTCCTTTCTTCTTCTTCTTCAGCGTTCCACAATTTTCTGGTTACCTGTTAGCTCGTTTGCCCATTTGGGTTCCCCAAACTATACTCTGAGAGCATAGTCAGCTTCACTCAGCTTTCGTTGAGTAGGCATGCTGGGTATTTTCGTGTTTCTATAACTCACCGAAAACTGACATGGATTACAGGATCTTTTCCGTGCGCACTTGGTCTTGTGCTTGCGTGTACAATCGAAGGGGGATAAACCACTAGCAGGTCTGCACATAAGTTGACCTGGGAGATCGGAACAATCGCCACTCTTAACCCACCTGGGCCCGTATGCATGAGGAGGAAGTCAGCAACACTGGAAGTAGAGGCATCTTTCGGAAGTGGGAACTCCCGAAGTTTAACTTTCCAACTGTTCACTATGCATGAACGCCGGAGTGGTGACTTCGAGAGTATTCGGTCAAGGTCGCGAAAATTGGGGGAATCCTAACTAGTACGCATGCGTTTGTTAACGGTAAGCTTGCCACCAGAAGAAACAAATCTCATCGCGAGTTCAAAAAGGCGAACGTTGAGCGCGTTATTGCTGTTGTTTTTTTGAATCGGTTCAAACCTGTGATGATTGTCTTGGAATCGATTGACTGTCTATGACAAATGTCTTTGTTGGCTTGAATGTTAGAAGAAGAGTAAATGATTATGTTGAACTTTTTTTTTTTGGGGGGGGGGGGATCTCAGCTGCTTGCTTCAACCCTTTTTTTTTGGATTTTTTTGTTTTTTGGCGGGAAGTATCCCTCTTCATTGATCTTTTTTCTTTTCTTTTTTTCTGCTTTTTATATTAATTTTTCTACTTTAAAGGCACAGTAAGCCTCCCGTAAACCATCACAGAGCTCCCCGAGCGTCTACATACAGTACAAGCATACTTCCATTTAAACGCTCACCGAACGGGAACATCCTGGCTGCTTTCTGTCGAGCGTGAGAAATTTTCAAAGAATTTATTTTCGTAGACTTGGCCCTTTACAACAATGGCGCCTCGTTTTGGTGCTGGACGGCTGTTATGAATATCCCGGAAATCACGCCCGGACAGTAAGCCTCCCGTAAACCATCACAGATACTGTCAGGCTTGTAAACCATCACAGATACACACAGTACAAACACCCTTCCATTTGAACGCTCACCAAACGGGAACATCCTAGGTGCCCTACGTAAAGAGCGAGCAATTTTTAAAGAATTAATTTTGCAGATTGTCTCGAACACTTTTTGGGCCCATTCTGAACTCAGGTCAAAAATGAGTTACTTCCCTTAAAGTGGCGACAGCCGTGGATCGATGATTATCAGAATGTTTTTGGACCGTGGTGCGTTTTTGCGCTAGACCTAACTTTTAAAATCTAAATAATAAATTGACAGCTTGTTACACAAACATTCTTTAATCATAAAAGAATTCTTTTTTCATCAAGACAAGATCAGTGCAATTCGAAGTTGTGAAAGTTTGAAAAAAGAAAAGCCCGGAAGCAGGGTCACGCAAGGGTCGTAGCAGACGACGGTTTATGCGGCATATCGCCGTTCCTCTCAAAAGTCAAAAGCCATCGCTAGAGTTCTTGTGAACCACAGCCGTTTGTTTCGTGCATAAAACGTGCTATTGTAGATAAGCTCACATCGAGTCGCATTCAAATGACTAACTGACGACTACATTGTGAAAAAGGGAAACTGGATCACACGGGTTCACGATGGCTCAGGGATAAGATAAACCACGCAAAAATAAATTCTTTGAAAATTGTTCGCTCTTTACGGAGGGCACCTAGGATGTTCTCAATCGGTGAGTGTTTAAATGAAAGGGTGTTTGTACTGTGTGTAAAAGCCTGACCGTATCTGTGATGGTTTACGGGAGGCTTACTGTGCCTTTAAATGTACCTATATCGTTAACAATACTATTTCTAAATGTATTTTGAACACGCCTAAAAAACTTCCTTTACGGTAATTTTTAATAATCATATAATATTTACAAATCACTTTATCCTCAGCGCATTTCCAAGTGAACATAATTTTGGGCAAAAAAAACAACAAAACAAAAATCAGTATAATCAATTTCGTTCTCACAATAAGTACAACAATTACTGTATGTCACACGCTTTCCTTCTTTGCCACTACTAAAGCAAACGTGTGCAAGATTGTATGTTACTCGCTTTGGAGCATGTGCAAGAACGGATTCAAACTCGAAATCGTCCCTCCAAAAGCCCCAAAATGCACACACGACTTTTATTTCTCCTGCTGTTGTCGTGTCTTCTCTTTACAAATTCTTCAACGCTGAGAATACTGAAAACGGCATCCCAGACTACAGTACTGTTTCCATACGCGAGTTTAGCTTCCCTTGGAAAGTGGGTCGCTCAGGAGGCCTGTTAGTCTGAAACTAGAAGGACAGAGTTCTGAACATAGATGACAAAGACCCCGGAAAGAACAAACATTTCGCGGATGCAGACACAGAAAGACGTCATGAAGAATGGAATGCTTCAAAAGATACAGACTGTGACGATGACTGTGACGTCATTCACATATACCAAGACGTCATTCATAGTTGTTCGTTCACTTTCGTCAAAAAGTAGATCTCTCCACAATGGCTGCTCCTGTGTTTAGGTTTATCAAGCGTGAGTACGCAAAACGTGTTTGTTCTCTCCTCTGTTGAAGCTGTGAGACATAATCGCCATTACGAGCTAGTCGTGTGACAGAGAGTGTTCTTGCACACTCGACTGCTGCTGTTTCACTCCGGCTAAAGCCGTCGTGAAACATCTACAGTCTCGTGTGCAAGAAAACTCTCTGTCACACGACTAGCTCGTAATAGCGGGTAATGTTGAACTTGTGTTTAATAATTTTATATCGGTAAAACTCTTTGTTGGACAAACATAGATTGGTTATAGGGAAACTTTGGGTTACTGGTAAAGTTTAAAAGGAAGAACATTATGCAGTAGACCGTAAATAACTAAGTTTAGTGACTTCTTCCTTATTCAGTATTGGGGAAATGTCTGTCAAGAAGTGTAGAAAAGACAATACTGTTCATCGGTGTTTTAATTTGTTTTCCCTCGTTAATTTTTTGATTACGATGGCAATGCATGGTTATGTACAGTTAAAAGTCAAGATTCAATATTTTTTTGAAAGCATAGGACAGTTTCTTTACGCGTTTAAAAAAGATTAACACAGAGGCAAAAACCGGTTGTTGCAGTCTGAATGCAATTGAGGTCTATTAAAAAAAAGGTTAATTAAAAAAAAAAAATTAGCTCCCAGCGGCACTTGAACCCAGAGCGTCGGATTGAAATTCCGAATCCGTAACCACTGCACTATGCTACTCGTCTAGAAAAAGCATTATGCAAAGATGTGTTATCAGTTATTCAGTCGTGGTAGTTTGAAAGCTCACCATCTTCGCCGAATGACTCGAGCACGTTTTTTTCGGTCAGTAAATGATCGTACTGTCGGTTTTGAGCCCCGCTGTTTCAAGCTTTTCACCTAAATTAAACAAGAATGTCACAGTTCGTGTCTATGGTGCAAGGTAGCCGACCGTCTCATTGTAGCCAAGTTACGACAGTTGCTCGATTGACGCATTTCACGTCTTCAATATTGTGTCTGAGCTCATTTCCCAATGAGCTGCCTTTAAAACCAGAATGTCATGCAATTGTAGCATGCGTTGGAGGTTTCTTTTAGATGGGTAAGGACCTTTAAGATGCGATATCGTCGTATAAATGATGAAATTAACTTTGAAAGTGGGAACTTCGGAAGCAAAGTTGCCAGCTACTCGGTATGCACGAGCTAACTTGAACGCCGAAGTTGTGGCTTCGAGAGTCCTGAGGTCAAGGTCGAGGAAATTGGGGGAATCCCAATTAGTGCGCATGCGTTTGTAAACGGTAGGCTTGGTGACCAGAAGAAACAAATCTCATCGCGAGTTCGTAAATGGGCGAACGTTGATCGCGCTGTAGCTTTTACTATAGTTGTTGTTTTTGACTGGTTGAACGAAATGGTCTGTTCAAAGCTGTGATGATTGTCTTGAAATTGAATGACTGTCTGTAATAATGATTTTGTTGACCAGAATGTTGGGGAGAATAAACATTTTTTTGTTTATGTGGTAGCGAAGTCGGTTATGTTAAAGGTGGTCGTCTACATTTTTTTATTTTTTTCAATAATCTTATGGTTAGATTTCGCTAAAAAGTTATGTCAGATGATGAATGAACCATGGGGAAAAAAGTTATAGAAAAAAAATATATGTAAAAAAAGATTTTATTTTTGGGTAGCGTGACTCACGCTTCCAATATTTTGTTTTCTGTTTGCTGAGAACATGTGCTTTGCCTAAAAATACTGACCAATCAAATTCATGTCACTATGCTTATAGCCACGCCCAAACAGGTGCAGCAACAGTTTGACACTGGAGCGCTGTCCACGCTTTTTTTTAAACGCACGAAATGCACGGGATTTGAGAGGAGTTTTGCGCTTGGCATTTTCCAAATGAGTACTACGCTGGAATACTACAATGAATTTTCAAACGGCTGTACTGGCTTCGTCTTTCCTGATCAAAAGGGGGTGTTTTGTTTTTTTTTTCTTTCTTAAAGGCCAACATCCACAGGAATTTTTCTCCTGGAGCGACCTAAACTTGAACCCGAGGCAGTTCGCCAAAAAGAACCGCCGATCACGAGAAAAGCATGCGTATCGCATGCGAGACGATTTGCAAGCAAGCCAGCGCAGCAGCGGGTGGGGATTTGGTCTCGGCAAAGAAACTACAATGCAGTGTTTTGTCTCGGTGAGACTGAAAGAGAGACAGAGAGCACGAGAGAGAGCGACAGGGACACAGTGATTCAAACGCACAACTCTAGTAAAGTTGTCGTAGCACGTCCGCCTATGGCCAAAGTGATCCGGGTTCGATTCCCGGCATGTGTGGTCTATGTTTTTTTTTGTGTTTTTTTTTTAATTCTTGTTTGCTATTGTTTATTATGAACGTTTTAATGTTTTATTTTACTCTAATAATTTTTTTAATTGTGTAAAATAAATAAATATATATATTTTTTTTAATCCACGTGCACAAGACAAAAACTTTCATACTGGGGGAGCGAGCCAGTCTGAAGAGTACTCGGGTCCAGCGCCAGCGTTTTTTATAATTTCGCTTCACGCGACTTGTTATTTATGTATCCAAAACATCATAGAACGTGGTACAATGCATGAAAACAACGCCGACAGTAAACAAGATGTTATCTGGGCAGTACATTGGGTTGAACTAAAAGAATTCTGCTGAGAATGTACAAAAGAAAAAACAAGTCGCGTAAGGCGAAAATACAACATTTAGTCAAGTAGCTGTCGAACTCACAGAATGAAACGGAACGCAATGCAATTTTTCAGCAAGACCGTATACACGCCGGAACCTCGGCTGTACCCGCGGATAACCGCAGGCTCTGCAGGCTGTTCACCGCAGACAGAAATTGTCAACACGAGTGGTGAGTGTCTGCACAAAATCGTCTCTGCTTTCTCTAAAATGACATATCATTACAAAACTATTGTTTGTACTTCAACCTAAGGTATTATAGCACCCTATCATCGATTTAATTTTTTCCTTTCGTTCGTATGTGAAGGCTGAGCTTCGAGTATTTGTGGATTTCCTGTAAAAAGTGCCAAAATTCTGACTTCTGCAACTTGTTTAATAAGCTTGGATTTCCGTAATAAATGTGTAAAGTCAGAATTTTGGCGACTCATATGGTCTCGGCTCGAAAGCTGTCTGTGGAGGCTGCGTGCTATAATTAGCTGACCTGCTGCGCGAGCAGTCACTGCAGAGTTTTGAGATAACTTTGTAAAACGTTTTATTTTATGCTCCTCAAGAATACAACTTTGGGCAACGTGCCACGTAAAACTACACGCAACAAGGATTCAGTAGGTACCAAACATGCCTTGGTCAGAAGTAGAATGTAAATGAATCTTTATAAAGAAGTAGGCTACTTCAAACGACAGCCACAGCCACGGTTGGGTTCACGGCATCAAACCGATGCGACTCTCCGTCATATCATACACGTAATCTATCAAATAGATGACTAATAAACATGTAAACTACATGTATACGTCTATCGTCGGACATAAGAAAGGAGAGCTTCCCCCGGGCCTGTGCATGTGTTGTTCGTTGTGCGTGTGTAAATGTACACAACAAACTGACCACAAAACTGAGACAGACCTCTTTCGCTTCAGTCTTGCAGAATTTAAAGACGAATACAGCTAAATCGTGCATTTTACTAACTGTTTGGTAAAAGTATCAAACGTTTCTTTTTATAAATAAGTGGCAGGCTTACAGGAATACAAAGAGGCGCAAGTTGAAAGTAATGGATATATCTCTGGAAGATGCCATCAGTCCAAGTTGTCAAATGAAATCAAAGATGACAGAAACAGAAGTTTTCCATACAAATGTTGGTGTTTCAAAGGAAGTTGGCATTCTTTCAGATAATGATATAGACGAGGTGGCTGTTTGTTATGAAGTTTCAACAAGCCAACATTCAAATGATTTTACTTCATCTACAGATTTGTTAAATTCAGGACTTTATAACTGTCATTATGAACTTGGAATCATAGAGAGACCGTCTTTCCATTGTCATTCATGCCATAGATTTTTGTTTCAGAATCAATGTTTCACATGGCGTTCACAAGAGAGCATGCGAAGTTTCCGACAGTCTTTAGGATTTGTAAAAAAAGGCCGTGTTTTGCTGTACATGCAAAAACTACCTGTCAAAAGGGAAAGTGCCTAACAGATTGCAACAACATTCCTATTTTAAGCTCAGCCACACGCCGACATGGAAGTTCAATGGTACTTTCAAACTTTTTCTTCTCTTCGTCGTATTTGATTTCTTTCTATTTCATAAGTCGAGTGCATATGATTTCGGCTCGTGTTCATCGTGAGATGGACTTAGTTTCTTGTATTCTGTGGGTTCGACAGATTAACTAAATGTTGTAATTTCGCCTTACGCGACTTGTTCTCTCTCTGTTGGCAGCGTGTAATGCAGCTGGTTAGAAATTAGAGTATTATTTTGCAAAGTGTGTACCAAAAGTTTGTCATGAGCTGCTTTAGGTTTGGGGTGTGGGTTGGTTTGATATTTCCTCCTTGCAGATCAAATCTGTATTCATTTTTGATGTTGTGTCTTATTTTGTGAAAGGAAACATGCAGACTGACTGAACGCATATATATAATTATGTAACTCATAAACACATGGGTGTAGTTATGTTCAAGAACACACACACACACACACACACACACACTCACACACACATACACACACACACACACACACACACACACACACACACACACACACACACACACACAAATGTGTAGATGTATCGTACACCTGATATATTAAATTGAAGTTCACGAAGAAATCGTTTTATTTCTGTGTCATTCAACATCTATCAGACAAATTGAAACTGGTACAAATATTCAATAATGTTGCGATGTGGAAATGGACATGATATCGCAAAAGATAGACAACGGCAAGATCATTCAAGTATGTACATGCTTGTTGATGTCTACTTAGGCGATGCTCAGAACACTAGTTAGATCTTCCGAGATTAAAAAATGACGATGATCTGTAAACAAACCAGGACAAGGAAAGAAAGACAAAACGTATTTGAAAACAAATCATACTATACAGATTGACAAACTGAAACTTCGAACTCTGTTGATATTTCACGGGAGATGAGGTATGGTGCAAACGTATATAATTATACTGACTACATTTTGTTACGTACTCATCAACAACAACAGAAACCGATATAACCAAAGGCGCACACACACACACACACACACATACACACACTCACACACACACATTGCTGGTTTGCTGATCAATGTCACAGGAAACGAATGAACAACAGAAAGCGTGATGAATTCCTGGCCAGAAATCAGTCACAAAGACCTGAAAGTCTGCTGAATGGAACTGGTAAATGTACATATTTGAACTGCTGTCAAAATTACTATGTAATACGATATTCGGGTTTTAAAATTGGTAGCAAATTACAACCAATAATGATGTTTTTTGCTTCGGCATTGAAGCAATGTTCACTATTTACTAACAAAATAATGACGAAATAAACACAAAACCAAATCAGTGAGGCAGAGGGGACAAAAAGCCGAGCGGGTGTGTGTGTGTGTGCGTGTGTGTGTGTGTGTGTGCTAGTGTGTGCCTGTGTGTGTGTGATTGTGTGTGTGTGCCAGTGTGTGTATGTGTATGTGTGTGTGTGTGTGTGCGCGTGTGTGTAGAGCGATTGAGACCAAACTACTGGACCGATCTGTCGAACCCACAGAATAAAACTGCACGCACTGCAGTGTTTTCAGTCACGAGAATAAAACGGGTGTGTCTAAAACACGCGGGGACACGCGGGGACACGCGGGGACACGCGGGGACACGCGGGGACACACGGGGACACACGGGGACGGTGAATTAGCACGCCGGGACGTTATATAATAACATTCTGACTATCCTTTATGTATTTCTAAAAAAAAAAAAATTTTTTTTTTTTTTACTTAATATTTTTTTTTTTTTTTTTTTTTTTTTTTGGTCAGAATGTTATAAAATAACGTCCCCGCGTGCTATTTAACCGTCCCCGCGTGCAGTAAAACTGTCCTCGCGTGTCCCCGCGTGTCCCCGCGTGTCCCCGCGTGTTTTAGACACTGTCTAAAACACGCGGGGACACACGCGGGGACACGCGGGGACACACGGGGACACACGGGGACGGTGAATTAGCACGCCTTTTTTTATTTTTTTTTTATTTTTTTTTTGGTCAGAATGTTATAAAATAACGTCCCCGCGTGCTATTTAACCGTCCCCGCGTGCAGTAAAACTGTCCTCGCGTGTCCCCGCGTGTCCCCGCGTGTCCCCGCGTGTCCCCGCGTGTTTTAGACACTGTCTAAAACACGCGGGGACACGCGGGGACACACGGGGACACACGGGGACGGTGAATTAGCACGCCGGGACGTTATATAATAACATTCTGACTATCTTTTATGTATTTCTAAAAAAAAAAAAAAAAAAAAATATTAACTTATTTATTTATTAAAAAAATTTGTTTTCTTTTTTTCAGAATGTTATAAAATAACGTCCCCCCCGTGCTATTTCACCGTCCCCGCATGTCCCCGCGTGCAGTTAAACTGTCCCCGCGTGTCCCCGCGTGTCCCCGCGTGTCCCCGCGTGTTTTAGTCACAGGGGGTGTCTAAAACACGCGGGGACACGCGGGGACACACGGAGACACACGGGGACGGAGAATTAGCACGCCGGGACGTTATATAATAACATTCTGACTATCCTTTATGTATTTCTAAAAAAAAAAAAAAAAATTATTAACTTATTTATTTATTAAAAATTATTTTTTTCTTTTTTTCAGAATGTTATAAAATAACGTCCCCGCGTGCTATTTCACCGTCCCCGCGTGTCCCCACGTGCAGTTAAACTGTCCCCGCGTGTCCCCGCGTGTTTTTGTCACAGGGGGTGTCTAAAACACGCGGGGACACGCGGGGACACGCGGGGACACGCGGGGACACACGGGGACACACGGGGACGGTGAATTAGAACGCCGGGACGTTATATAATAACATTCTGACTATCCTTTATGTATTTCTAAAAAAAAAAAAAAAAATTTTAATTAATATTTTTTTTTTTTTTTTTTTTTTTTTGGTCAGAATGTTATAAAATAACGTCCCCGCGTGCTATTTAACCGTCCCCGCGTGCAGTAAAACTGTCCTCGCGTGTCCCCGCGTGTCCCCGCGTGTCCCCGCGTGTTTTAGACACTGTCTAAAACACGCGGGGACACGCGGGGACACGCGGGGACACGCGGGGACACACGGGGACACACGGGGACGGTGAATTAGAACGCCGGGACGTTATATAATAACATTCTGACTATCCTTTATGTATTTCTAAAAAAATAAAAAAAAAATTTTTAATTAATATTTTTTTTTTTTTTTTTTTTTTTGGTCAGAATGTTATAAAATAACGTCCCCGCGTGCTATTTAACCGTCCCCGCGTGCAGTAAAACTGTCCTCGCGTGTCCCCGCGTGTCCCCGCGTGTCCTAGCGTGTTTTAGACACTGTCTAAAACACGCGGGGACACGCGGGGACACACGGGGACGGTGAATTAGCACGCCGGGACGTTATATAATAACATTCTGACTATCCTTTATGTATTTCTAAAAAAAACAAAAAACAAAAAATTATTAACTTATTTATTTATTAAAAATTTTTTTTTTCTTTTTTTCAGAATATTATAAAATAACGTCCCCCCCGTGCTATTTCACCGTCCCTGCGTGTCCCCGCGTGCAGTTAAACTGTCCCCGCGTGTCCCCGCGTGTCCCCGCGTGTCCCCGCGTGTTTTAGTCACAGGGGGTGTCTAAAACACGCGGGGACACGCGGGGACACACGGGGACACACGGGGACGGAGATTTAGCACGCCGGGACGTTATATAATAACATTCTGAATATCCTTTATGTATTTCTAAAGAAAGAAAAAAAATTATTAACTTAATTACTTATTAAATTTTTTTTCTTTTCTTTTTTTCAGAATGTTATAAAATAACGTCCCCCCGTGCTATTTCACCGTCCCCGCGTGTCCCCACGTGCAGTTAAACTGTCCCCGCGTGTCCCCGCGTGTCCCCGCGTGTTTTAGTCACAGGGGGTGTCTAAAACACGCGGGGACACTTTAACTGCATGCGGGGACACGCGGGGACACGCGGGGACACACGGGGACACACGGGGACGGTGAATTAGCACGCCGGGACGTTATATAATAACATTCTGACTATCCTTTATGTATTTCTAAAAAAAAAAAAAATATTTTTTAATTAATATATTTTTTTTTGGTTTTTTTTTTTTTTTGTCAGAATGTTATAAAATAACGTCCCCGCGTGCTATTTAACCGTCCCCGCGTGCAGTAAAACTGTCCTCGCGTGTCCCCGCGTGTCCCCGCGTGTTTTAGACACTGGCTCCGCTTGATTGGGATTCAAAGCGGGCGACCAGGCGATCGCCCGCCACGTGACGCGGGCGATTTGATCTAAAGTACCAATCAAGCGCAATCGGGCCATAAACATGGCTGCCAATTTGTTGCTGTTGGACGAGTTGTTCTTTAGTGATGATAGTGATGCGGAGTACGCCTACAATATGGAGTGTGAATGCTTGGAAGTCACACATAATTATGTTTGATCTCCGGTTGAAATGGTTTGCAAGATATTGACCAATTGAAGGGACTGGCTGACTGGTCAAAAGCCTCGAATCTTGTGATCTTGTCATTTGACAAGTCATCTGCATGGAATTGTCATCGATTCACATTCAACTTCACTTGAAATTACTTCAAAGAATCCTATCTAAGCCCCAAAACACACTTTAAACAATCACGAGTACTTAGATTCAACCCAATAATTAAGCACAGAAGCGTGAACACGGCCTGAAGGTACAACTTTCTCTTCAGAAGTAAAAGATTCACTTACTTTCCACCCGTGGCGGCCATTTTGATCTCGCATCAGCCGATGTGTTTTGGTCGGGCGAGGCGGGCTAGCCCGCCGGCTTAAGCCGGTTGATGACCCGATTGTACTTGATTGAAAATACTTCACCCGGGCGCACCCGGGCGATCGCCCGGATTCCAATCAAGCGGAGCCAGTATCTGTCTAAAACACGCGGGGACACGCGGGGACACGCGGGGACACGCGGGGACACACGGGGACACACGGGGACGGTGAATTAGCACGCCGGGACGTTATATAATAACATTCTGACTATCCTTTATGTATTTCTAAAAAAAAAAAAATTTTTTTTTTTTTACTTAATATTTTTATTTTTGTTTTTTTTGTTTTTTGTCAGAATGTTATAAAATAACGTCCCCGCGTGCTATTTAACCGTCCCCGCGTGTCCCCGCGTGTTTTAGACACTGTCTAAAACACGCGGGGACACGCGGGGACACGCGGGGACACACGGGGACACACGGGGACGGTGAATTAGCACGCCGGGACGTTATATAATAACATTCTGACTATCCTTTATGTATTTCTAAAAAAAAAAAAAAAATTTTTTTTACTTAATATTTTTTTTTTTTGTTTTTGTTTTTTTGTTGGTCAGAATGTTATAAAATAACGTCCCCGCGTGCTATTTAACCGTCCCCGCGTGCAGTAAAACTGTCCTCGCGTGTCCCTGCGTGTCCCCGCGTGTCCCCGCGTTCCCCGCGTGTTTTAGACACTGTCTTTTACACTGTCTAAAACACACGGGGACACGCGGGGACACGCGGGGACACGCGGGGACACACGGGGACACACGGGGACGGTGAATTAGCACGCCGGGACGTTATATAATAACATTCTGACTATCCTTTATGTATTTCTAAAAAAAAAAAAAAAAAAAATTATTAACTTAATTATTTATTAAAAATTTTTTTTTTCTTTTTTTCAGAATATTATAAAATAACGTCCCCCCCGTGCTATTTCACCGTCCCTGCGTGTCCCCGCGTGCAGTTAAACTGTCCCCGCGTGTCCCCGCGTGTCCCCGCGTGTCCCCGCGTGTCCCCGCGTGTTTTAGACACAGGGGTGTCTAAAACACGCGGGGACACGCGGGGACACGCGGGGACACACGGGGACACACGGGGACACACGGGGACGGTGAATTAGCACGCCGGGACGTTATATAATAACATTCTGACTATCCTTTATGTATTTAAAAAAAAAATTATTAACTTATTTATTTATTAATTTTTTTTCTCAGAATGTTATAAAATAACGTCCCCGCGTGCTATTTCACCGTCCCCGCGAGTCCCCGCGTGCAGTTAAACTGTCCCCGCGTGTCCCCGCGTGTCTCCGCGTGTTTTAGACACGTGTCTAAAACATGCGGGGACACGCGGGGACACACGGGGACACACGGGGACACACGGGGACGGTGAATTAGCACGCCGGGACGTTATATAATAACATTCTGACTATCCTTTATGTATTTCTAAAAAAAACAAAAAACAAAAAATTATTAACTTATTTATTTATTAAAAAATTTTTCTTTCTTTTTTTTCAGAATGTTATAAAATAACGTCCCCCCGTGCTATTTCACCGTCCCCGCGTGTCCCCGCGTGCAGTAAAACTGTCTCCGCGTGTCCCCGCGTGTTTTAGACACACGGGAACGGTGAATTAGCACGCCGGGACGTTATATATATTATCACGTGCTGAAGTTTTCCGACCTCCCTTTGTTGGTTAACTTTTTATTTTTTTTTTATTTTTTAATTATATAATTGTGTGTCTATGCGTCCCAAGGACAGATTGTAAGAAAAGGCTTAGCCTTAAATCTTAATCCTTGTTAAATAAAGTTCAATTCAATTCTCTCTCTCTCTCTCTCTCTCTCTCTCTCTCTCTCTCTCTCTCTCTCTCTCTCTCTCTCACTCTCTCTCTCTGTCTCTCTCTCTCTTACCCCCCTCATGGAACAAAGAGAATGAGACTTTTTTTGATTGGCTGTCTTTGTTTTATTATTCATCATAATTACAATTATATTTTGTGTGTGGATATTTTTTTTATCAAAGTGGCCATGTTTCTGAAAAGTAAAAAAAAGTAATGAATGTAACTCAGATCAAAACAATCACAAGAAAGCAGAAAGACACACACACACACATACACACACACACACACATACACACAGAGACACACACACACACATATACATACACATACACACACACACATACACACACACACACACGCGCGCGAGAAAAAAGGTCGAAATGAGTGGATGACGTCATTAACGTAAAAACATCGTGACGTCGTCTAATTGCGCGAACATACAGCAGTAGTCTCGGAAATTCTACCCCAACAAAGCGGCACTGGGTGGCGTTGAATCAAAAATCGAAGATCCCACCAATCACTGTATATTAGTTAGTAGGCCTATGTTCCCAATTTGTGGTGAACTTCCATCCAGTCTGAGCACAAGATTCCGTCTTTATCATGTATTATGGATATGAACATTTCTCAAGTCGATCTTATTATGCGTTCTTGGGATCTTAGACGAGGAACCAAATCGAACAAAAAAATCTGTAATGCTGCGTCGCCCAAAACAAATAACGGTTTTGGGTGTGACGAAAAAAAGAACAGAGCCGGAGCGCTATGTAATTTATAAGCAGTTCTTTCAAACCCATTTAAAAAAAATGACACTACCAGCCTGTTTCCGCAGATTGAGCCAGAATGTTTTGTTTTGGCAAATCGACGTTGCAGTTCCGGAGCAAATGATCTACATTTCTTTGCGAATTTGCGTTCAAACGTGGTTTTTTTCTCTCCATAATATAACAATGCACAGCTCGAAAATATGACCAAGAACAAATCTACGGTACTTCGAAGAAAGAAGAATAACAACATTATTGTCCAATACGACTTGCAATTTACCGTGTGCGCTGTACAATCTCCCTACCTTTAAAGCAGACATAAAGCAGACCTCTTCATTTTCTTCCAAGGGGGAAATCGTTGGTCATAAAGTCTTGCAGGACCCAAACATACCTCTGCACGCTCACTTTTCTTTTCATAATTATGTTGCTTCGCAAAAATAAAATGTCAGTGGTTATCTCAACTTGTTATCAGTCAAAATTACCGAAGAACACAGAACTGGGAAATGACACTGATTGAAATACGAAAGATCTTCGACGGAGACGAAAGTTATAAATGACATGTGGTCACACCTAACTCGAGAACTAAGCGTCGCTCAGAACCAGCGCCCTTCCATTACTAAGTTAAGGAGTTTAATGCACAGTCGGTACTCCCGGGCAAATTTGATTTCATTTGACAGACACATGCATATAATAGTCTCTGAAACAACCTTTCTAGGTACCCAAAAGTGGCAGCAGCTATACGCAATTTTAAGGCAAAGTAGCCGTATTATTTTGAAAAATGCACTTCAGAACAAAAACTTTGTTGCAAAAATGTCAATACCAGTTTAACCGCAGACAGCAGAGTAAATATTTCTGAGAGAACTATCAAGTAATTGAAAGTACCTGTAATGATATAGCTCATTTGCAGAAAGTGTGAGAGTTCAGTTCCGAAGTACACCCCCTAATTTTTGAAGTCAAACTTATGCCATGAAAGCATTTTAAGAGGCACTATAACAGGTAAGGGTCGAGGATAATACACCGGATGTCTAAAACAAAGGTCAGTGGTGTTCGCATACAGGCAGCAGTGACTCGGGACAGAGAATAGTTGCAAGCAACAAGTGCCGCCGACCACTTTCTTTCCTTCAAGCCGGAAAGGAGCGATATGAATAAATTAACAAGTGACCTTACGCTAGGCCTGCGCAGTGCAATGGGCTATGGTATCATATTACAGGTGCACGTTTGGTTGGATGGTTATCACCGAATCGCTGTCAATGACAGCAACGTAGACGGCGCATCGCATCACGTGTGCCTTCTACGAAATCGCTACTGGGATTGGTCTTAAGTAAATTCCACAGGTCCAATGAAAAGTACCGTACTCGTCGTCATACAGACTGGAGTGCCGCGACAATTGGGTGGAAGTAACTTGGGCGGTGCGACGAAAATACAGTTTAACGACCTCTCTGCTTAGAGCAATTTGGGTCAAAGATATCAGAGCCGAAGCTCTACGATGTGTGCCTGGGTGAAGATGAGCAACAACAAAAAAAACAAAAAAACAAAAAAAACTTTTACTTTCCGTAATGGAAATGCTGGAAGAACAGGATTTAAAATCAATTCCTTGCAGGAGATACACGATTGTAGAGATTTATTCTTTCATTCCGAGGCAGAAATGCTTTTGTATTCAAGAAACGTGGAACGTTGCTATTCCGGAAGGGAATTGATTTGATTTGTTGGTACTTTAGAATAAAATTGTGAAAAGTGGCATCCGACTGATCATGGCAAAGGAGTGAGTGTCAGACCAAGGAGGGTCGTGGTGGAGAAGCTGAGGCACCCTCTACGTACTTGTGGATTCGGCGGCTAGTCAACTGGCGAAAAGCAAACCCGGTCCTCCCTAGGACCTATACTGGCCGGTTAAAAACATATGTACAGGGCTGCGACTTTATGTCGGTTTATTCATCAACGCCTTTATGGCACCCTCTGTCTACAGAGGCATGGGAAGGGGATCATATCAGGGTATTTTTATAAGGCACGGCCTTATCCTAATTCGCCAAGACGCGGGGTGGACTGACACGATATCCACATATCCAATGAAAACACGTGCAAGTACGAACAGCATTCGTCGAGTTAAAAACTGAAGTGCCGCGAAACAAGCGGGTGACGCTGAGTAGGTGCAGGTCTCGTGAAAGAGCCAATCAGACAGCGATACCAACAGTAGACAACGATTCTACTGTCGACCAATAACCAGTACGTAATGATATTACTTCTTATGTTAATGCTAACTAGGAATCTTCCTTATTCTGCTAGTAAGATTTAGTAAGTGTGTGTGTGTGTGTGTGTGTGTCTGTGTGTGTGTGTGTCTGTGTGTCTGTGTGTCTGTCTGTGTCTGTGTCTGTGTCTGTGTCTGTATGTGTGTTTGTACCGGCACGGTTGGCCTAGTGGTAAGGCGTCCGCCCCGTGATCGGGAGGTCGTGGGTTCGAACCCCGGCCGGGTCATACCTAAGACTTTAAAATTGGCAATCTAGTGGCTGCTCCGCCTGGCGTCTGGCATTGTGGGGTTAGTGCTAGGACTGGTTGGTCCGGTGTCAGAATAATGTGACTGGGTGAGACACGAAGCCTGTGCTGCGACTTCTGTCTTGTGTGTGGCGCACGTTATATGTCAAAGCAGCACCGCCCTGATATGGCCCTTCGTGGTCGGCTGGGCGTTAAGCAAACAAACAAACAAAAAATGTGTGTTTGTGGTTTTATCGACAAATGGGGACGATTGTCACTGTACAGCAGTGAAATGGGGACGCTACCGTTAAATGGGGACGTGCGACCCCATTAGACTCGATTTGCGCAGATTGAGCGACCCCATTTGACTGCTGCCCAGCATCCCTGGGCGGGGATATAGCTCAGTTGGTAGCGCGCTGGATTTGTATTCAGTTGGCCGCTGTCAGCGTGAGTTCGATCCCAGGTTCGGCGGAAATTTATTTCAGAGTCAACTTTGTGTGCAGACTCTCTTCGGTGTCCGAACCCTCCCCCCGTGTACACTACATTGGGTGTGTACGTTAACGATCCCACGATTGACAAAAGGGCCTTTCCTGGCAAAATTGCTTAGGCACAGTTAATAATTGTCTACCTATACCCGTGTGACTTGGAATAATAGGCCGTGAAAGGTAAATATGCGCCGAAATAGCTGCAATCCACTGGCCGTATAAAATTTCATCTCACACGGCATCACTGCAGAGTGCCTAGAACTATACCCACGGAATATGCGCGATATAAGCCTCATTAATTGAAGCCTCATTGATTGATTGATCCCTGTGGACAAACGGACTTGATTTTCACACACATTTTTACACACATTTTAGCTCTGCACTTTGTGGTCGGCTCTACTAAACCATTTGAGATTGTTATCATGTGACTTCAAATGACTTTACAAATACTGTTTTCATCATAATTAAGTTTCTAGTGTTAAGTATGAACCGCGTAGGTGCCTTCTTGTTACTATTTATTTTAATAAATGTCATAATACTACCAAGATAGTGGAGAAGCTTCATATTTCTTGTCTATCTCTCTCGGACACACTAACACACACGTACGAAGTAGCCTACCTTATGTTGTGTTATTTCTGTTGAAGAATGGGGGGGGGGGGGGGTGAAGAGAGAGAGATAAGGATAAATGGTGGACAGTGATATCACTGATACACATTGCCCGTTGTGTTCTGAATGGTCTAAAAAGCAAAGCCTTCTATAAAAAAAAAAAATATATATAAAAGATAAGCAACACGTAGCCTCGGAAGCAAGTGGACTTACAGTACTTGGTTTTACCAAAATATTTGGAAGTGTTCTCAAGAAAAATGAAACAGTGGAAATAACACTACGACCTTGCACAAGATGGAAATAGAGAGTGGACATAGGGGTCGAAAGAGAGAGAGAGAGAGAGAGAGAGAGAGAGAGAGAGAGAGAGAGAGAGAGAGAGAGAGAGAGAGAGAGAGAGAGAGAGAGAGAGAGAGAGAGAGAGAGAGAACTCAGAACTGTTTATTGTACTAAGGCAACAAACTCATATAGAAGCCAAGGGGAATGCAACATAACACATACTACCAAAAGTCGAAATCGAAGTACAAAGTTTGCTGAAAACCGAAGCATGTAGCATGTACAATCGCGATCATTTCTCGCTGTTGGAAATCCAAAAACGATTCTGTGAGCACATGTGGAAAAAGAGAGAGAGAGGGAGAAAGTGAGAGAGGCACACAGAGGCAGATAGAGAGAGAGAGAGAGAGAGAGAGAGAGAGTGAGTGAGAGAGAGAGAGAGAGATAGAGAGAGAGGGAGAGAAAAAAAGTGAAAGAGAGAGAGAGAGAGACAGACACACAGAGGCAGATAGAGAGATAAAGAGAGAGAGAAGGAGAGAGAGAGAGAGAGAGAGACAGAGAGAGAGAGATGGAGAGAGAGAGAGAGAGTGAGTGAGAGAGAGAGAGAGAGAGAGAGAGAGAGAGAGAGAGAGAGAGAGAGAGAGAGAGAGAGAGAGAGAGAACTCAGAACTGTTTATTGTACTAAGGCAACAAACTCATATAGAAGCCAAGGGGAATGCAACATAACACATACTACCAAAGGTCGAAATCGAAGTACAAAGTTTGCTGAAAACCAAAGCATGTAGCATGTACAATCGCGATCATTTCTCGCTGTTGGAAATCCAAAAACGATTCTGTGAGCACATGTGGAAAAAGAGAGAGAGAGGGAGAAAGTGAGAGAGGCACACAGAGGCAGATAGAGAGAGAGAGAGAGAGAGAGAGAGAGAGAGAGAGAGAGAGTGAGTGAGAGAGAGAGAGAGAGAGATAGAGAGAGAGGGAGAGAAAAAAAGTGAAAGAGAGAGAGAGAGAGACAGACACACAGAGGCAGATAGAGAGATAAAGAGAGAGAGAAGGAGAGAGAGAGAGAGAGAGAGACAGAGAGAGAGAGATGGAGAGAGAGAGAGAGAGTGAGTGAGAGAGAGAGAGAGAGAGAGAGAGAGAGAGAGAGAGAGAGAGAGAGAGAGAGAGACGTAAGACGTAAGACATTTTATTGATTAAACACACAAGGTTCATTTCAACGGGGTGTGGCCGAGGAGGGGGGGGGGGGGTCAGTAATACATGCCGTGTGTTTGTATTTATGGACAATCACCCGGTTTTATCTCTTTCTCTCTAACATATACTCAAACGAACGCACGCACGCTCTCACTCTCTCTCACTCTCTTTCTCTTAAACCTAAAGACATATCCAGCGCATGAATTAACAATATGGATAGGTGCAACGACAAACAAGTTTTCAATGCTAACATACATTATCGGCTTTCAATCATGCTTTATCGTTCCACGGCACAAACTCTCTCTCTCTCTCTCTCTCTCTCTCTCTCTCTCTCTCTCTCTCTCTCTCTCTCTCCCTCTCTCTCTCTCTCTCTCTCTCTCTCTCTCTCTCTCTCTCTCTCTCTCTCTCCTCAAGTCGATATATCTCTGCAACAGTACTGTTTTTTTACTATTTCTGCTCTTACTGTTATCGAGTTTTATATCAACCTTTAATCTGTTTCTCGTTTGTACGACAAACAGCTTATTCACCAGATATCCTACATGGATTATCTTTCTCAATTTAATCTTGGATTTTAATCTCCTTCGCGTTTGAAACACGAACGGCTCAGCATGATAGAGATTTGAAGTTAGAATTACTACTGTTTGTCGCTAACAGATATGGCTGTGTTTGGGCAAGATGCATAACGCTTGCTTCAAATTAATGCACATTTATAATGGGGTTTAAGTGAGATTGTTTATGTTTCCTACTTTAACGTATGTTTTCAGATTTTCAACAAAAGAACGTTGTGCCTGCTATATATAGTTTGTAACCAAAGAGCATTTATCTATTTATTTTCGGTGTGTGTGTGTGTGTGTGTGTCTTTCTGCTTTCTTGTGATTGTTTTGATCTGAGTTACATTCATTACTTTTTTTTACTTTTCAGAAACATGGCCACTTTGATAAAAAATATCCACACACAAAATATAATTGTAATTATGATGAATAATAAAACAAAGACAGCCAATCAAAAAAAGTCTCATTCTCTTTGTTCCATGAGGGGGGTAAGAGAGTGAGAGAGACAGTGAGAGTGAGACAGTGAGAGTGAGACAGTGAGAGAACAAGAACAAGAACAAGATTTTATTCCTTTAAGGCCTTAGCCCCTTTCGGAAGGGGGCTGGTTACACAAAAGTAAAGCGTGTGTGCAGCAGCAATCCACACACGCGTCGTTTCAAGTGAACAGAAGAAAAGACAATGTATAATCACAAAATACTAATGCTTAAACAGCATTTTCTAAACATTTAAATGAAAAATACAAGAACTTAGCTACATTGCAAAGTATAGTTTCATTTTTCACAGACAACAACAGTGCAAGTTTGAAATTCGAAGGACATCTACAAAATTTTGCTGGAATAAATTGACGTCTTAGATTTTCCAGTGCAGGGCAGCATAAAACAAAATGCAATTCATCTTCAGTACTAGATTGACACAAACGACAGACCAAATTATTTTCACTTACAGCTTTATACCTTTCTGTATGTAAAGCAAGTCTGGAAATACCCAATCTAAATTTAACCAAAACATTTAAAATGTGTCTGTTTACTGGAATTGACAAGTATGTTTCTACAAGATTTGTTGTCTTAAAGGTACGGTACAACGCAAACCGGTCGCTAGTCTGAATATGATTATCCCACTCTTGCCACCGGCAGTCAATAATGCGTTGCCTAAAACATGCCAAAAACGAATTAATACAGGCTACACCTTGGTTAATCCATACATACTGAAAACCATATCGACACAGGCACAACCGTACCTGTGATGCCCAAGTAGATTTACCTCTGCTATCTAGAGTAAACAACATCTTATAATGCTTTACGAGGTAATCTACTGTCATCCATTCTTGTCAGTTTCAGCCAGTATCTTATGCAACGTACATATGAATTTAAGTAAATGGGATAACGTCCAAATTCACCATAAACAAGATCATTAGGAGTACGCCTGTCAACACCTAAAAAACGTTTTAAAGCAAACAAATGCACCTTTTCTACTGTTGCTGCCTGCATCAGACCCCATACCTCAGCACCATATTGAACAATAGGTTGAACTTGTGAGTCAAAAAGCTTGATAAAAACATCCAAAGACAATCTATCGAATTTATACAAATTACTCATAATACACAGTACTGCACGTTTTGCTCTGGCAACTAGATCTTGACAAGCAAGATTAAAGCTTAATTTGGTAGAAAAATAAATACCTAAATACTTGTATGCATTTACTACCTCCATTCTTTGCCCACCAAAATACCAAACTTCACGAGCAGCTAGATATCCACCTTTACGAAAAACCACGATGTTACTTTTCCCCATGTTTACTTTAAGCTCAAGGCGCTGTGAAGCAAAATATAGACAATGTAGTTGTGACTGCAGACCAACAACATTTTCAGACAGCAAAGTAATATCATCGGCAAACAGTAGAATGAACAATTCAACAATGTCAGGGTTTAAAGTAATACCATGCCTACCATTATCCATGATTTCTAATGCCAGCTCATTTATAAATAGAGCGAATAAAATTGGACTGCACACGTCTCCTTGCTTCACACCTTTTGTACAGTTAATGAAATCTGTTAGTTGAGCACCACATCGTATTTTAGCCTTAACCACTGCATACATACTTTTAATACATCTATACAACTTTCCCTTTATACCATTTTTAATCAAAATTGGCCAGAGCAGTCTGCGTGAGATACTATCAAAACATTTCTCAAAATCAATGAAAGCTACATAAAGTTTGCGATTTTTAGAAAATTGTTTCTGTACAGCAGCAAGCAGAGTGAAGATGTGGTCAACAGTAGAATAATTTTGTTTGAAACCAGCCTGACATTCACCTGTAATATTATGTAATTCAGTCCACTCTTTAAGTCTATTATTAACAACAGTACCATACAATTTACTACATATATCACACAATGAAATTCCCCTATAGTTGTTAGTATCATTTCTATCTCCTTTCTTAAATAACGGTACAATAACTGAATCGTACCAGTTCTGTGGATAGATTCCCTCATCAAACAAAGCGTTAAACAGTTTCACTAAAAACAACACCACATCTTCGCTAGCTGCTTTAAAAAATTCCCCAATTAAACCATCAGGTCCTGCAGCTTTGCCCGATTTCAGTTTTCTGATAGCAATCAACACTTCTTCTTTGGTAATGGGTCTATCCAGCATTTCTTCATATTCATTATTCACGTCATTAACATCAGCATGCTCATCATCTTCAATCTCATCTTTTTCTAAAATGCTATGAAAGTGCTGGTACCAATCATCAACAGAAATATTATTTTGCTGCTGGACCTTTTTACAAGAAACATTTTTAATTTTCCTCCAAAATTCTCTCTGATCACTTACAGCACCTACAAGTTCTGTATACAAACTGTCATTGTACTGTTTCTTTTTTCTATGCACAAGGTTTTTATATTCACGCCTGGCTTTACAATACTCATCCCTATCCTCATTTTCTAATGAATTCCTACATTTTCTCAGCAACTTTCTGA
The DNA here is from genome assembly GCF_037325665.1 of Littorina saxatilis. Classification (NCBI taxonomy): domain Eukaryota; kingdom Metazoa; phylum Mollusca; class Gastropoda; order Littorinimorpha; family Littorinidae; genus Littorina; species Littorina saxatilis. The sequence continues at coordinate 61,534,486 of NC_090245.1, forward strand.
CACGTCTTCTTTCAAGCACACATTCACGATCAAACCATTTGAATTTACGTGGTTCATCTGACAAGATAATAGTTTTCTTCATACAAATTGCACAATCTTTAACTGAATTTATAAACAAAGTCAAAGCATCATTTACATTAATATCAATCATTTCGCTTGCCAGTCGTAACTGTTGCCGAAACACATCAGAATTAATTGCATCTTTGTACTGATGTTCATGATCAGAGTTCCAAACAAATTTTTGCAAAACTTCTTTTTTCTTAACCTTTGTAGCATGTGAATAAAGGTTGTTTTGTTGAGTGATAGTTAATTCAAGTGGCATGTGTTGTGAATCAATATTGTCAGAGACATAAAGGCTGCAAGATTTAACAATGGAATCAAAGGGGGGTAAGAGAGAGAGAGACAGAGAGAGAGAGAGAGTGAGAGAGAGAGAGAGAGAGAGAGAGAGAGAGAGAGAGAGAGAGAGAGAGAGAGAGAGAGAGAGAGAGAATTGAATTGAACTTTATTTAACAAGGATTAAGATTTAAGGCTAAGCCTTTTCTTACAATCTGTCCTTGGGACGCATAGACACACAATTATATAATTAAAAAATAAAAAAAATAAAAAAAAGTTAACCAACAAAGGGAGGTCGGAAAACTTCAGCACGTGATAATATATATAACGTCCCGGCGTGCTAATTCACCGTTCCCGTGTGTCTAAAACACGCGGGGACACTCGGGGACACGCGGGGACACGCGGGGACACGCGAGGACAGTTTTACTGCACGCGGGGACGGTTAAATAGCACGCGGGGACGTTATTTTATAACATTCTGACCCCAAAAAAAAAAAAAAAATTAAGTAAAAAAAAATATATATATAGTTTTTTTTTTAGAAATACATAAAGGATAGTCAGAATGTTATTATATAACGTCCCGGCGTGCTAATTCACCGTCCCCGCGTGTCCCCGCGTGTTTTAGACAGTGACTAAAACACGCGGGGACACGCGGGGACACGCGGGGACACGCGAGGACAGTTTTACTGCACGCGGGGACGTTTAAATAGCACGCGGGGACGTTATTTTATAACATTCTGACCACAAAAAAAAAACAAAAAAACTAAAAATATTAAGTAAAAAACAAAAAATTTTTTTTTTTAGAAATACATAAAGGATAGTCAGAATGTTATTATATAACGTCCCGGCGTGCTAATTCACCGTCCCCGTGTGTCCCCGTGTGTCCCCGCGTGTCCCCGCGTGTTTTAGACAGTGACTAAAACACGCGGGGACACGCGGGGACACGCGGGGACACGCGAGGACAGTTTTACTGCACGCGGGGACGGTTAAATAGCACGCGGGGACGTTATTTTATAACATTCTGACCAAAAAAAAAAAAAAAAAAAAAAAAAAAAATATTAAGTAAAAAAAAAAAATTTTTTTTTTTTTTTAGAAATACATAAAGGATAGTCAGAATGTTATTATATAACGTCCCGGCGTGCTAATTCACCGTCCCCGTGTGTCCCCGTGTGTCCCCGCGTGTCCCCGCGTGTCCCCGCGTGTTTTAGACAGTGTCTAAAACACGCGGGGACACGCGGGGACACGCGGGGACACGCGAGGACAGTTTTACTGCACGCGGGGACGTTTAAATAGCACGCGGGGACGTTATTTTATAACATTCTGACAACAAAACAAACAACAACAAAACAAAAAAAAATATTAAGTAAAAAAAAAAAAATTTTTTTTTTTTAGAAATACATAAAGGATAGTCAGAATGTTATTATATAACGTCCCGGCGTGCTAATTCACCGTCCCCGTGTGTCCCGGTGTGTCCCCGCGTGTCCCCGCGTGTCCCCGCGTGTTTTAGACAGTGTCTAAAACACGCGGGGACACGCGGGGACACGCGGGGACACGCGGGGACACGCGGGGACAGTTTTACTGCACGCGGGGACGGTTAAATAGCACGCGGGGACGTTATTTTATAACATTCTGACCAAAAAAAAAAAAAAAAAAAAAAAAAAATATTAAGTAAAAAAAAAATTTTTTTTTTTTTTTTAGAAATACATAAAGGATAGTCAGAATGTTATTATATAACGTCCCGGCGTGCTAATTCACCGTCCCCGTGTGTCCAAAACACTGTCTAAAACACGCGGGGACACGCGGGGACACGCGGGGACACGCGAGGACAGTTTTACTGCACGCGGGGACGTTTAAATAGCACGCGGGGACGTTATTTTATAACATTCTGACCAACAAAAAAAAAAAAAAATAAAAAAAAAAAAATTAAGTAAAAAAAAAAAAATTTTTTTTTTTTAAGAAATACATAAAGGATAGTCAGAATGTTATTATATAACGTCCTGGCGTGCTAATTCACCGTCCCCGTGTGTCCCCGTGTGTCCCCGCGTGTCCCCGCGTGTCCCCGCGTGTTTTAGACACACCGAATAAAACAGCTTCGTCAATCCACGCGGCAAGGAAGTCGCGCAATTTTTGCGTGCAACACGAAGTAAACAGACATGCAAGAAGAGCGACGGGTTCAAGTTTAGGTCGCTCCAGGAGAAAAATTCTTTTGGATGTTGGCCTTTAATACCTAGCCTGGACATGTATTCATATGATGGACAATTTTTTTTTCCATTTTTTTTTCCCATTTTTTTTTCTCTTTTTTTTTTTCTTCATTACAGTTACTCTATTGTTACAGCTATTTCATTCACCTTTGCTATGTCTAGTAGTTTGTGCGTTTGTTTGCGTGTATGTGCGTGTATGTGTGTGTGTGTGTGTGCGTGTGTGTGTTGTTGTTGTTGTTGTTCCCATAATTCTGTTAAATAATACCATTTTCAGAGGGACAATACATATCCAACGCTCGATGGACAAAAGGCGAGAATTTACAAGGGGGTGTATTGTTGATAATTGTAGATAATAGACTCTGCATTGATTTTAATGGTCAAATGGCGATTTCGGTATAAAAATGTAGACAAGGACCTTTGAACCTCTTTTTTTTTTTAATGATTGTGTATCAGTAAAACTGTTTGGTTAGAGCGAAAGTTTTGGGCTACTGGTCAATTTAAAAAGGCAGAACTCAAGTTTTTGGGGGAATCAAGATATAAGGTGTAGTGAAAAGAAGATAAGTTCAGTAACTTTCATATTAATTGGGAAAATGTGTGTCCAAATTTTTACAAAAGATAAATTGTTGTACTTAGGTGTTAGTAAATCATGTTTGTCCTCGTTAATTGTAAACAGGATGTATGTTTATGTAAAGTTGAAAGTCAAGATTGGATTTTTTATCCTACGCGCGTGTGTGCATGTGTGATAGACATAGAACACTTTATTATCTCAATTTCGAGAAACTCGGGTGTGGTGAATCACAACAAACAACATAAAACGTAAGAAAATAAATTAAATATCGAGGCGCAAATAATCAGCTCATAATAGTGTATGTGTGTGTGTGTGTGTGTGTGTGTGTGTGTGTGTGTGTGAGGGGGGGTGGGGGTGCACACACACACACACACCGTTGAACACACACACACACACACACACACACACACACACACACACACACACACACGCACGCACACACAAACAAACGCACAATATTATACCCGCACACACAGGCACTCGCACAAATACATACAAACACTTTCACACGCACACGCACGCACACACACACACACACACACACACACACACACACACACACACACACACACACACACACAATAACACACCCTCCCCCCCCCAACACATGTGCGCGCGTGCACTGCAAACGAATGAATGAATGAACAGACGCACACCTACACACGCGGCACGCACGCACGCACACACACACCCACACACACTCACGCACACTCTCACACAAACACACACTCACACATGCACACACAGACGCCCATTTACATAGAAACACCCCCTCCTGTAAGCGGGGATGAAATTTTAAGAGTGGTGGCCAGTGACCCAGAACGAACAAAGGCCAAAGCTGGCAACTCAGGTTTGTATTCAGGAAAATGTACACGAAATGCATGCACGCACGAGATACGACTTTTCTTTCTATTTTCTCTCTTTGGAACTTTCATTTGCGTTAGATCGGTTTTATATGAAAAACCGAAGAAAAGCCCTGCTATTTTGCACTGAGAAACTTTGGAAGCAGCATGTTTACTCCTGGGTTTCGTTGTAGTACAATTACCCTCACTTACTTCCTCGCTTGCTTCAAAAGTAAGCACTTTTTCCGGCCCATGCATGCGAAATTGAGAATATACTTCCGATGTCGCTCAAAACGTAGGAAGTTGTCGCAAACTACCATCAATTACTTCCTCGCTTTGCTTCGAAGTAAGCCCTTCTTCCGGCCCATGCAAGTGAGGCAAGTTCTTCCGATGTCACTCAAAACTTCGGGAGTTTTCGCGAACTTCCCCCATAAGCATTCGGGCGCAGGCGGCAGCGACCGGGATTCGAACTCACGACCCGACGTCTTACCACCACGCCACTGCGCCCGTCAGAAATTTTCAGAAAATAAAGGCTACAGATATTTAAATCATACTCTTACAAATCATGTAGAACAGTTTTAAGCACAACACTTCAGGTTTACAACTTTTACGAAGATATTTTGTGACCCTAAGAGCCACCCACGTCTCTACTCAAGGGACACTACTCCGGCGCACTACTCCACCCGTTGAAAGGGGGAAACATTTCCTTCATTACAAGTAGTCTTTATGAATAAACAATTAACAAGAAGGACGTTGTAAATTCATTCAATGCAGATTAAATCAGGCATATGTTTGACGAACTTGTTCTGTTCTTGTTCACATGACAAAATATGTGAAGATCGAGAGATGTTATTAAAAAACCGTGTTCCAGGCAACTCGCAAACAGATAACCGCTGTGTACTTCACCGCAACCCAACGCAAAGGAAACATGACACACTACTATTTGGCATACCTTTTTGCATTCGTTTAACTTTTCCCAATAAATTCGGCTCACATCAGTGACCATCAGTCGTGCTAAAAGTTTGTCAAAACACGACACACAGGCGATAACAAATGCCTACCTGAATGGTGGTTCGCAGTCTACACACTCTAACGACCGTCGAGGCACGTCATGAATTTTGCAATTTTCCGATCACCGTTTTTTTAAGTCGGTAACTCCCATTACTGCAACCAATAACACAGCATGTTAACGCCATCGCTAATTTGGATGTAACGTGAGGTTTTTGTTATAACGTAGAGAACAAGAAGAGCAAACGCTCGATCGAGTCACTTTCGCAGTTCTGAATATTATATGAGGCAATTTTTCCTTCAAGACATACCTGTGACCTTGAAAAAGGTCAAAGGTCACCAAAGCAGACGTCAAAGTGTAGAGGTCACTGGGAGTCACGTTCACATAAAATTTGAGCCCGGTCACTTTTATAGTTTCCGAGAAAAGCCCAACGTTAAGTTGTGTGTTGCCGAACAGAAAAGGCTAGTTGTCTCCCTTGTTTTTCTGATAACGTTCGTAAAAGGCTACAGATGTAAATACTTTGATGTAAAGAATAATCCTACAAAGTTTCAATCACATCCGATGAACTTTGTCAAAGATATAAAATGTCTAATTTTTCCTTTGACGCTGACCTGTGACCTTGAAAAAGGTCAAAGGTCAACGAAACCATCGTTAAAGTGTAGAGGTCATTGGAGGTCACGACTAAACAAAATATGAGCCCGATCGCTTTGATAGTTTCCGAGAAAAGTCCAACGTTAAGGTGGTGTCTACGGACGGCCGGCCGGCCGGCCGGCCGGCCGGCCGGACAGACTAACACTGACCGATTACATAGAGTCACTTTTTCTCAAGTGACTCAAAAACGCACCGTCCCGTTCGATTGCTTCCATCACGTTGAGCAGACGATGCAGCGGTTGCTCGTCGAAATTTCTCGTCCAACCAGAATCGCTTTGGGTATCACGTGAGTTTCCTTCTTTGTACCAAAACCAGTGCCGAAACTGTTAACTGATGTATGGAGACAACAGAAATGTTACAGTGCTCAATGTTTCATTTCTTAGACTTATAGTCCAATCATATTCTACCAAAAAAGGCCTCAACCTTAAACTAATGTAAACAAATTTGATCTCAGCTGCTCTGTACTGAGTGAATGTGTCAACAGGTCGTATTTTCTGCACAAATGGTGCCTTTTTTCAAGTAATTTACGGCAAGACGCTTGTTAAAAAATCGGTTTACCTTCCAAGAATAACATGGTAGCAGAATTTATTAAAGTTAATACGTGGCCCAGTCATTCATGATTAATATGGAGCACTGCGCAGCTTAAAACGTGATATTGTGTGTGCATACGGACCTTACCTATCTCCCTACCCCCATAAATTGCCAAACGCTATCCCTCAGTTTCACCCACTATTTTGACTGAACAACAGGCAACTTGTTAAATAACAATGCTTCAACGCACCATTATATGTCACGACTATGTCTTAATAAAAGACAAGACCAACATTATCTAGATATTAAACATTAATATTTTAAAGGACCCCAACAGGCTCTTTTTAAGGTAAGATAAAGCAGTTGGGGTTGATTTAATGATAAAGGTAAGCATCTAAAGATGCAAAAACCGAACAGTAAATCACAGGTTTTGTGTTGCATCAGTCTAATTTTACACAAAATGCATGCTCAAAAAGCGGCCAAATTCGTCTGCTACGCGAGACTTCAAAATCCCCGCGGCGGCAAGCCGTTGGCTGTGACGTCACTTACAGGAATCGGAAGCGAAAGTAGCGACGCTCGGTCTGCGTCTTTGCTGCAGCCGTGGATGCGCGCGTACTCCCGACATCATGCCGAGAGAGTGTGCTGCTGCCGTATGTTCGGAGTTGAAAAAAAAAGGACTCGGGCTTGAGTTTTCATTTGTTTCCATCTGACTCAAGGCTCAAGCAGGAATGGGCTGTGAAAATGAATCAGCTGGAGCCAAAAACAAAGAAACGACAACAACAATCAACAATAACAACAACTACAACACCATTGTTGAGAAACCAGTGAAACTACATCAACAATAACAACAACACCATTGTTGAGAAACCAGTGAAACTACATCAACAATAACAACAACAACAACCTCAACAACAGCATTGTTGAGAAACCAGCGAAACTGTATCAACAATAACAAAAACAACAACCACAACACAGTACAACATTGGGCAACAACTACAACAACAACGACGACAACAACACTGACAACAACTCAAAAACCAAGAACAACTACAATGTCAACAACACCACCAACAACAGCTTTACACTGATAAACAGTAGGTGGAACACGATTGATTTGACACGTAACAACCTTGATTTCATCTACGACGACGACAACAACAACATCAACTCAAATTCGAGAACATATACGTCTTCAACAACATAACCAACAACAAATCCGATAGAACTTCAACTACAATCTCAACAGTGATCATGGGCTGCCTAATCTATTTGCTGAGTCTGGCAGACATTTGACTTCCACCCTTGAGAGAGAATGGTTTTTCCTCGTAAACTTTGTGCCTCAAACCTGACTAAGAGGATACAACTCTACATTAATCCCCGATTATCAACCCAGATAGATGGGACACTTCCGTCTCAACTCGGACGCCGCAGTAAGAACGATCTCCAGCAACAGACGCTGATACGGTACAGCTATCTGCTCGCTCCTAAGCCACTCCCCCAGCCTGTATGTCTACACACTGACACCAATTAAACCTCCAACTGAGCTGTTAACCCGTGATTTGTAAAATGTAAAAATATTTTACAAATTAGGTCGAACCTAAAACCGCAATTTGTAAAAATGTAAAAAAAATTTTTTTTTTAAATCATTTCTCTATTCAGCCTATTGTCCCATCGCTGGGAAATTCGGATCGCTTCCTCCCAGTGGAAAGCTAGCAGCAACAGAGTCGCGCTACCCCAAAGTCAAGGGATCCATTAGATTTGTTTTTCTTTCTTTTTTCATTTCTTTATTGTCCTATATCGCTGGCGAATTCGGATCGCTTCCTCCCAGTGAAAAGCTAGCAGCAACAGAGTCGCGCTTGTGGTCCAAGTTGTGGAATGTGTCCAAGTTGTGGAATGTGTCCAAGATGTGGAATGTGTCCAAGTTGTGGTATGTGTCCAAGATGTGGTATGTGTCCAAGTTGTGGTATGTGTCCAAGATGTGGTAATGTTTCCAAGATGTGGTAATGTGTCCAAGTTGTGGTATGTGTCCAAATTGTGGTATGTGTCCAAGATGTGGTATGTGTCCAAGATGTGGAATGTGTCCAAGATGGGGTATGTGTCCAAGTTGCGGTATGTGTCCAAGTTGTGGTATGTGTCCAAGATGTGGTAATGTGTCCAAGTTGTGGTATGCGTCTAAGATGTGGTCTGTGTCCAAGTTGTGGTATGTGTCCAAGATGTGGTATGTGTCCAAGTTGTGGTATGTGTCCAAGATGTGGTATGTGTCCAAGACGTGGTAATGTGTCGAAGTTGTGGTATGTGTCCAAGTTGTGGAATGTGATGGGACAATAAAGAAATGAACAAAAAAATCTAATAGATTCATTGACTTTGGGGTAGCGCGACTCTGTTGTTGCTAGCTTTCCACTGGGAGGAAGCGACCCGAATTTCCCAGCGATGGGACAATAAAGAAAAGAAAAAAAAAATCCCATAGATCCCTTGATAGATCATTGCTTTACAAACGTGGAACTGAACGTCTTGTTAACAAAGATGTTTGTGATAAAGAAATTAAAAATAAGTATGCAGTTAAATTGTCTGCCCGGACATCACTTTATTTAGCCGGGGATGTTGAGAAAAATCCAGGCCCAGATGGAAATAAAGTAACTGTCGTACACATTAACGTTCGAAGCTTAAGGAACAAAATTGAAGTACAGCAGCATGATATTTTAACTCTTTCCGAAACATGGTTGTCACCTGCAGATGACAATTTATCTTTAATTATACCTAATTTTAATCCTCCTGTACGCCTCGACCGCCCAGGTGATCCTCATGGGGGAGTAGCCATTTATGTTAAGAATCACTTATATTGTAAACCCCGACCTGATCTCCAAGTCGATGATCTTGAAGCAGTCTGGATTGAGACAAAGTTGAGCCATGAAAGCATTTTGATTAGCTCATTCTATCGCCCACCTAGTGCTAATATTCATTATTGGGATTTAATTGATGAAAGCTTAAGGCGAGTGAATAACCAATTATTGAGATTTGTGATTTTAGGCGATTTCAACGTCGACTTCCTGAACTCTCCATCGCGGAACTTTTTGAATATTTTACAGGCGCACCAGCTCTGTCAACTTGTGAATACGCCAACACTGTAACAGCCACCACTAGTACATGTATTGACCTTATCATCACCCAGACCCCTCAGTTACAGTCGGAATCGTTTATAACGTAACCGGTTATAACGAATATTGGTCATAACGAACATTTTATTTTTTCCCTGCCAGCGCTGTTCTTAGTTATCACTAAAAACAAACTGGTTATAACGAAACCGGTTATAACGAGAAACTGCTTACAACGTCAACATTTCTTGTTCCCAGACCAGAAAAAGAACCGGTTAGAACGAAACTATGACGCAAATCCAACTTTTTCGTAACTTATGACTTATGACGTCAACTTTGGGAAGTAATTCATACAACAAGATGGCGACTAAATATTGATAATAACGAACATTTTATTTTTTCCCTGCCAGCGGTGTTCTTAGTTATCACTATAACGAAACCGGGTATAACGAATATTGGTTATAACAAACATTTTATTTTTTCCCTGCCAGCGGTGTTCTTAGTTATCACTAAAAACAAACCGGTTATAACGAAAATGCAAAGCAGAAACAAAGGTATAACATTTGCAACTTGAATTTGTTTGTTCTGTTATAGAGTTACGCTGCAGCTAATTTTCCTTATTCAAATGTATCGTTGCTGATCTGTGTTGACCATTTCATTTTGCGTTCATTTATTGGAAGATTATTATTTAACGACACTATTATTTTAATCCAACTGGATTGCTAGTGTCGCGATAGTTAAGCATTTGTAAACACTGTCAAGTTGTACAGGTTATTTTTTTGCTTCAGTTTTAGTTTGAAAAAAGAATCAATTTTTCCATAAATATGTAGTTCCAAAAGACAAGGATAATTAAATACATTACTAATGAATTTATTTGAATGGTTTTACCAGTTTCTATTTGTAAATTGCTTGATAGTTTAAGTAAACATCTAAGTGTTGTTTTTTTGTCTATTTTCTTTTCCGCCTGCAAAACAAAGCCATTATTTTGTACATCAATTTTTAGACACCAGGTCTTTTGTTGTTGTTTTTGTTGTTGTTTTTATTTCATTGTTACATTCTTGGGTACAAGGTTATGGTCTAATAAACAGATTTGTTGAAGAACAGAATTCGATGTGTGTGTGTGTGTGTGTGTGTGTGTGTGTGTGTGTGTGTGTGTGTGTGTGTACGTGTGTGTGTGTGTGTGTGTTTATTGTTTCAGGCAAACTTTGGTATTTCTGTTGAAAACGATCTCTCTGCTTAATTATTCATTCATTTGACCGTTGTATAGACCACATAACAGTTGATTATATTCTCCACTTGAATCTCCAGCTTTCCCTAGGCCTGTTGCATGCCCCATACCCCCCCCCTCTCTCTCTCTCTTTCGCCATCTCTCTCTGTCTCTCTCTCTCTGTCTCTCTCTCTCTCTGTCTCTCTCACACACTCTCTCCGTGTATCTCTCTCTCTCTCTCTCTCTCTCTCTCTCTCTCTCTCTCTCTCTCATGTACGATTATGTATGTACCTCATTGAATGTTTTAATGATATGACAAAAAGATTACTTATGCAACAGAAAACAATACTTATTTGCCAACATTTTACCATTTTTACGTTGAAAATGTGAAGAAACCGGTTATAAATTTTTTTTTCCTCTTGTCTTCGTTATAACCGATCTAATCGGTTATAACGAAAATCGATTATAACGAATAAAAAACGTTTTCCCCTGAGATTCGTTATAAACGGTTTCGACTGTAGTTAAACAAGTGAATGTGTTGCCACCTATTTGTAGCGATCATATACTAGCGGAAAAAAGTTAAGGACGGTTCACACACGCAATCACAGCAAAAGAACGAATGAACATATCGTACGGAAATTTGGAACACGTTTACTTCAGTCAATGTGCAACGCAACTGCAAAATTTGGGTTTATTTCATCGAGCCGATTCGGTTATTCATGTCCACAAACAGCAGAGGGGTCACAAATAAACATAACAAGTCTTTCATGAGGTCAATAATGGGTGTGTCCGCCACGTTTGCGCTCAAGTTCACCACACCTTGACCGCATAGAGTTCATAAGGTTCGTGAAAAAGGCCTGTGGAATGGCCTGCCACTCCTGTTGGAGCATCTGCAGCAGCTGCTGCAGGTTTCTGGGAGGCTGGTGGTTGGCCCTCACCTGCCTGTCCAGTTCGTCCCATACATGCTCTATGGGGTTCATTTCTGGCGAACAGGCAGGGAAATCCATCCTGACGACCCCGGTTTGCTGGATGTAGTCGTTGACAAGCCTGGCCCTGTGAGGAGTAGCATTGTCATCCTGAAACACGGCGTTTGGGCCAATCTGCTGCAGGGTCGGCAAGACAATAGGGGCGAGAATTTCGTCCCTGTAGCGTTGACCAGTGAGATTCCCGACCACATGGTACAGGGGGGTGCGTTGATGAAGGCTGAAGCCCCCCCCCCCCAAACCATGACAGAGCCCCCGCCGAAGGCCACCCTCTCATGCACTGTGTCGTCTTCATAACGCTCGCCCTCACGCCTCCAGACCTTGCGCCGGCCGTCAGAATGGTACAGGTTGAACCTGGACTCGTCACTGAATAGGACCTGAGCCCAGTCCCGGCGCGTCCATCTCAAGTGGCGGCGACTCCAGGCCAGACGAGCCCGGCGATGAGCCTGTGTCAGCAGGGGACGCACAGCAGGACGACGACTCCGCAGCCGGGCGTCATGCAGGCGGTTGCCGATGGTCCTCTCACTAACGTTGATGTTAGTGGCCTCCTGTAACTGCCCTCTGATGACCTTGCAGGTGGTGGCCCGGTGCTGCAGCGCCTGCCGTTGGATGAAACGATCTTCCCTAGGAGTAGTCTTTTTGGGGCGACCCGACCTGGGCCTCTCCTCGACATTGTTTGTCGTCTGGAACCGTTGATTCAGCCTTACAATGACTGAATGCGATACCCCAAGTTGCCTGGCCACTTCGCACTTGGATACGCCGTCGTGGAGCCAGGCAATTGCTCTTCCTCGGTTGAATGTTGTCAGCTTCCGTCTGGCAGGCATGGTGAGGAGATGGCAGCTCGCAGAAAATCGGCGGCTTATAAAGCCGAGTTCGTGATCACAATTCACACTCGAAGGATTGTCCTTGCATGTGCACAACAATTTTGCCATGTTACCTGCCTTATTCTACCCGTGCGCACGCCAAACAACAGCCTACTTTTTGGCGATTTTGCTATTTTAGTCACGTGCTGCAGCTCTGCGCCCGGGAGTCCCGTGCAGTTTTCCTGCTAACACAGCATAACCTACCCATTGGTGTGTAGCATGCGACAGCCATTTGATTTTGCTGACGAAAGAACAGGGTGTTTTAAACAAATGAAAGTCAGCAGGGAAATCAGTGGCCCGTCCCTAACTTTTTTCCGCTAGTATAGTGTACCACACATAGTATTAAACAGAATTGTGAATAAAAATAATTCCTATAAAAGAACAATCTTTAATTATAGTAAACTTAATGTTGATGGTTTTTGCGAAGCACTCCCTCAGGTTAACTGGCAAGACATTCTCATGAAGGAGATGTTTGACGAAAGTGTTAATATTTTTTCTGCACTATTTATGGACATAGCCAAACAGTGCATGTCAGTAAAAGAAGTAATGATACATCCTAACGACGCACCCTGGATTACACCTGAAGTTTTAATGTTAATAGACCAACGTGATCAGATTCATTTGAAAGCCAAAACAAGTAAACAGCCGGAAGATTGGTTGAGTTATCGCCAGGCACGTAACCTTGTTACACCAAAGAAAAGAGAACGGATTTTAGAATATTATTCTGAATTATTTATTTATTTATTATTATTTATTATGGGGAGCTTATATAGCGCGAACCACAACTGTGCTCTCCGCGCTTTACATATTAATTTCTGCCGTTTGAAATGGAATTTTTTACAGACAGACAGACAAACAGACATTTTTTACACACAATATATAACGCATTCACATCGACCAGCAAACTTCAAGCCTATTAGGCGAACATTCACCTTTCACGGCCTATTATTCCAAGTCAAACGGGTATTTGGTGGACATTTTTATCTATGCCTATACAATTTTGCCAGGAAAGACCCTTTTGTCAATCGTGGGATCTTTAACGTGCACACCCCAATGTAGTGTACACGAAGGGACCTCGGTTTTTCGTCTCATCCGAAAGACTAGCACTTGAACCCACCACCTAGGTTAGGAAAGGGGGGAGAAAATTGCGGCCTGACCCAGGGTCGAACACGCAACCTCTCGCTTCCGAGCGCAAGTGCAAAAGTGCAATTAGACGCAAAAGTTTCCGATTCAACGCAGTTTGGTACAAAAGATTGGTGGAATTTAGTGAAATCATTCACGAAGAAGAAAGGATTATATGGTGACGAAATTCCGCCTATCTGTGACAACGGCGAAGTTTATGAACTAAGCCAAGACAAAGCTAACTGTTTTATTAAAAATTCCAATGTTGAAGACCCAGATGATGATGTTCCTCAAGTGCCGTCTCTTGATTGCGAATTATGTGATATTGTTTTGTCAGTTAACGAGGTAAAAGATGTAATTAAAAATCTTGATAAAAGATTTGATTTGATTTGATTTGATCATTGGTCCCGATTTGATTCACAACAGACTTCTCATTGCAGCTATATATGTTATTTCGGAGCCACTCACCCATATGTTTAACAGAAGTTTGAGGGAAGGAGTATATCCTAAAATTTGGAAAACTGCGAATGTTACGCCTATTTATAAGTCAGGTTCAGCGGACACTTGTAATAATTATCGTCCGATTTCCTTGTTGAGTTGCGTTGGCAAAGTTTTGATACGATGTATCCAAAGCCACTTATATCTCTTTTTACAATCCAACAACATACTCACACCTACACAGTCAGGTTTTATACCCGGCGACTCGACGATTTGTCAACTTGTCTCTATATATAATGATGTATGTTTAAAAATTTTACGACAGCGGTTTAACAACACAGGCGTTTTTTTTTGATGTGTCGAAAGCTTTTGACAAAGTCTGGCACAAAGGATTATTAGTAAAATTGGAATCGATTGGTGTTCGAGGTCGACTTTTGTCATGGTTTTGTAGTTACTCAATAAACCGTGTTCAATTAGTTGTCGTTAAAGGAGCTAAGTTAGAGCTGAAAGGTATACAAGCTGGCGTTCCTCAAGGTTCTGTGTTAGGCCCTTTGTTGTTTTGATTTATATAAACGATATTGTAAATGATATCGAGTCTGTTATCAAATTGTTTGCTGATGATACTAGCATGTCACTTGCATTGAATGATCCGGTAAGACGTGCTGACATTTTGAATACAGACCTCGATAAAATTAGTTGTTGGGCAGCACGTTGGAAAGTCACATTTAATGAAACAAAAACCAAATTGCTGAATATAAAACGTGACTTAAGCCAAATTGACCCGTTATTTTTCAATGGAATTGTTTTGGAAGACACAAAGGAACACAAGCACCTCGGTATCTTTTTTTGCAAAATGACTGTCAGAAATATTGTGAAAAATACCACTTTGTTGATTAATTTGTTTAAGACATTATAAATATACGTTATGCAGGTAAAGTTTGGAAATAATGTATAAATCCTTTATTTTGCCACATTTTGACTATGTTGATGTATTATGGGATAATTGTACCGAAGCCCTGTCGAACACCCTGGAAAAACAACACCTTGAAGCTTTACGTATTATAATTGGCGGTGTGCGGAGAACTAGTCATGGTAAGATTTACAAAGAAAGCGGATTTTGTTGTTTAAAGGAACGCCGAAGACAACATAAATTGATTTTATATCATAAAATGGTTCATGGTAAATGTCCCCTATATTTAGTTGACCTTTTGCCACCACTAGTTTCATCCTTAAATCCTTATCACAGAAGACGACCACTTGAAAGATTTGTACCAGTTCACAGGACAGACATCTTCCGAACATCCTTCGTTCCATCGACTACAATTTTATGGAATGATCTGCCTGATGTGGTTAAAACCACAAACTCAATTAGCGAGTTTAAGCATTATTTACAAAGTCCTCATCATTATGTGCCAGTTTATTATTATTTTGGAAAAAGACAGGTAGAAATACAACACAGCAGAATGCGTCTAAACATGAGTAACCTTAATTCCGATTTATGCAAACGCCATTTAAAAGACAACCCACAGTGTGCGTGCGGTAACCAGAACGAAACAGCTGAACATTACTTGTTATACTGCACGTTGTTTGAAAATGCTCGTATGTCCACAATTAACTCACTGCCTGCCAACTTTAGACACGTGGAAACATTATTAAGAGGCAGCGAGCAACATTTATTTCGCATAAATACATTGATTTTCGAGTCGGTCCAATCCTTTATTGCTGAATCTGGTCGACTAACTTGAAGGATTAGCCCACGTACTGGTATTGTGTATGTTTGTGTGCAGGAGAACGTAAACCCGCCTCTCAGTGTTGTTGCATCAATTACATATAACATAAGTAATAATCATCATTGGGTTTTTGTTTTTGTTTTGCTGTTGTCGATTTCGTGTGTGTTTTTTTGTTTTAGTTTTTTTCTTCTTTTTTCTTCCATACATTCGTAACGATTAATGCTGCCCTCTCCATGAAAATGTACATTTATCTGAACTTACTTAATGCATGATAGCATCGATGTTCTCGTCCCACGCGCTTCATTCCTAGTCTCCCTTTTTTTTTTCTTTTTTTTTTTTCCCCTCCCTGTAGATCCTCCTGTTTTGATTAAGTTCCCCATACCCCCCTCCTACATTTTGTTCTTCTGGTTAATAATTGTGTTGTCCACCATCATGAAAACTTGTGTAACTTAGCATTGTTATGGTCACGTCAAATAAGCATTTGCTTGAGTTCGTGTCCTAGCTGCATTTTTGTCAATTGTTTCATGTCATGTATTTTGAATAAAATTGTGTTTAAACCAACAGTCGCGCTACCCCAAAAGTCAAGGGATTTTGTTTGTGTGCCTTGACTTTGGAGACGACAAGAAAATATCGGGAACATTAACGTGATTTGTAATTTTTTTTACAAAACACGGGGCGCGCAGACCCTTGATTTTAACCCCCAGGCGCAAAACTGGAAGGTTCAGCAGCTAAAGTTGTTTCTGCCATGAATACTGCTTGTGACGTCATCGGAATTTTTACCCAGAATTCACCACTTCCGTACTCTCGCGGACGTTCGCGATACAATGGCCGCCAGATCGGAACGCGGAAACGCTCCGCTTCAGCCACGAAATTCGTCGGATTATGGCCCAAAACGATCCCGAAATAAACTAAATCCTGTGAGGGAAGGTGAGAAAACAATTTCCTACGGCATGCATATGTCTGGTTAACCTAAGTCACGCCGAAACGCAAATGAACGCGTTTTTGACACACATAAAAAGCCTGTTGGTGTAACTCCCCTAAGTTTTGGGAGAGGTATAGGAATACCTTTTATCGTACAAAACACTCAGACACAATCAACCACTCTTACTCTAATCACTGACTCCACACCCAGGCAACATTCAAACCAAAGTTTATTATTTACACACACGACAACACCGCATTCACATTCACATCCAATCACAATCGCTCAAAATCAAAGATAGATGAAGAAGGAAGAATTATCTTAAAGTTTAACAAAACAAAATGGCTATGAGAATTTATAACTTGATACTAAAAGAACTGTAAATATCCCTAAATATTACCACCTACCACCTTAATTCCCTGATCCCGAAAAATCAAGAAGTCTCTTTATAAATCTATCTCAACTCAAAATCCGCTTATCTTCACCTACAGTAATCAATTAACCCCGTTATTTATTAACTAACTATTATTTCTAACTTACATTTACACTAATACCTCGTGATAGGGACTACCAACGTTTCTGCTACACTGCCTTCAACCTTGATGCAAAAGATCAACGCCAAACGCAGCTACACATGAAACCAGTAGGCCCAGCCACCAGTAATACTAATTAACTTAACTTTAAATAACAAAACCCTCAATTCTCTTCCACTTATTTCAACACAATAAATGGTACGAACATTAATTCATCAATAACACATTCACATTAATCCACCACGTAACAACCTTACTTCATAACAACAAATTACCATATCACTACATACTTTTCTCTTCGTGCGTAATGATCACGACGTTTCACAACCAAGTCCAGTTCACATCTCGCCGATCCACAAAATCAACGTCGCTCAAAGAAAACAATAAAGACACTCCAAATTAGTCCCGTTAAAATGTAATTAACCAGGCCTGGTACTAAGTTAATAACCTAATATTTAATTAATAGTCAATTTCTACCTAGTTTCCTCTAACACTTGCAAAATCTCTATGTCTTTAATGTGTTTAAACTCACTTATAGGTCACAATGCTTATTGAAGCCACAGCTGCATAACTCAAGGCACACAGATGCCATAATATATTCTTGTGCACAGACTGCTCGTGGCAATAGAATGCCAGCACCTTCCACCACTTTACCCACTGACGGTGGGCCACCTCACCTCCACAGCTCACACTTGCGACACACCGGTGGTCAAACACCCCACCAACTAACACGCCTTCCTCCCGGGTATAGAGCCGGAAGCTTCTTGCACCCGGAAACTCATGCTGTCCCCTGTGTCGTTCGTCTCTCCTGGCTTGGACTCTCCCACAGCCCCGCTTCTATGCTTGAACGCTTGCCGTTCGAGGACTGACCACCCGTAGAACCCTTGAAGCCACACCAAGACAGCTGGAACACAACTTGTCTCCGGGGTTGTATAAAACAACAACACGCCGGTCGGCCGGATAGAGCATTCACATCAACCATCCGTTCTCTTCACAGTTTTACACAGCAGTGACCTTCGAGCCTGTGACTCGTTCACGCACCACGCAACCCCACGTGCGTGAATACACTCCCGCGATTGGCTGTCCATATCCACGGACACACACCGAGTCACTGTATAGGCACTCATCCAAGCCAAAACCGCACGAAACCCAGCTCATGCACGAATTACAAAATAAGTCATGGCTGGACTTGGGCAGAGTTTGTGACAAACCCCCCACCCAAGTACAAAACACCCTGTATTGAACCAAAAACCACACACCTCTGACCAATGCCAGGAATCCTAATACGTGTAATCAAACCACAACTCCCCCTGAACTAAAACACTACACAACTCTACTGACATCCATGGACTTGCAACATGATCCAGCCCACCAAAATCAGTCCATTTTGATGGTTCAATGCTCCCCACATCTGGCTACTCTTCCGAGCGACTGAGCAAGTCGGCCCCCACGTTGTCTCTTCCAGGAATCGCCTGGATGGTATACATGTAGGGTTGCAGAGCCAACGCCCACCGCATCAACCTCTTGTTAGTCGCCTTCAAACCCTCCAGGTACTCTAAGGGTTTGTGGTCGGACTGAATGCAGAAAGGTTTTCCGTAGAGGTACGGGCCAAACTTCCGCACCCCCCACACCACCGCCAAGCACTCGCGCTCGATGGTACTGTAGTTACGCTCCGCTGGCAGCAACTTTTTGCTCGC
Source organism: Littorina saxatilis (assembly GCF_037325665.1). NCBI lineage: Eukaryota > Metazoa > Mollusca > Gastropoda > Littorinimorpha > Littorinidae > Littorina > Littorina saxatilis. The sequence continues at coordinate 61,553,207 of NC_090245.1, forward strand.
ACAGGCCACCATCTGCATCCCGTCCCCCTGGTCTTGGAGTAGCATCGCCCCCAACCCAACACCGGATGCATCTGTGCGAAGAGTGAAAGGCACGGAGAAATCCGGCAGCTTGCACACCGGCTCTGTGGATAACTTCACTTTCAGCGTATCAAGGGCCACCTGCATAGGCTTCGTCCATCTGACCTTGTTGGGCTGTGACTTCTTGGTTGCGTCTGTCAGCGGAAGTGCAATGTCCGCAAAACCCGGCACAAATCGACGGTAGAATCCGGCTAGTCCTAGGAAGGATCGGATCTGCCGCTTTGTTGTTGGCCTGGGCATCTTCGCTATCTTGTCCATCTTCCCTTCCTCGGGTTGAATCACTCCATTTCCCACCATGTGTCCCAGGTACTCCAGTCGTCTAAACCCCAAGTAACACTTGGATGGTCGAGCTGACAACGATGCTTCCTGCAGCCGCTGGAATAAAGCTCTGAGACACTCCAAATGACGCTCCACGGTTTCAGTTGCCACTAATATGTCGTCAATGAAATTGTCGATCTCGATCATGTCGAGAGGGCTCAACAGACTCCTCATCATCCTTGAAAAGATGGCTCCTGACGTCTTCAACCCAAACGGCATCACCGTCCACTGGTAACACCCCTGCGGTGTTGTGAATGCGGTCTTGGGCTTGTCTTCTGCCGCCATAGGGATCTGCCAGTATCCTTTTGCCAGATCTATCTTGGATAGATATTTCGCCTTGCTGAGCTTGGCGAACATGGCCTCCATGTTTGGCATAGGTTCGGCGTCAAACTCCACTATCTTGTTCAAACGGCGGTAGTCGGAGCAGAACCTCTTTTTTCCGTCTTTCTTCTCCACGATCACGATTGGAGAGCTGTATGGGGACACCGACGGTTCAATGACCCCCATCTTCAACATCGCGTCGACTTCTTTGGCGATAATGTCCCGCGTCGTGAATGGCAAGGGGAACTGACGGACTCTAACTGGTTCGTCATGCGCCAACCGCATGCTACACTCTGCCAGCGACGTCCTCCGTGGCATATCAGTGATGACATCCTTGTTGTCCTTGAGGATTTCCTTGATCCCTATATGCAGTTCTGGCGTCTCTGGATCCAAGTGCACATCTTCGATCGTTTCCTCTGACGTCAGTGGTATCAACGGAATGTCTTCGTGAGATGACTGCACTGTTTCCCACTCCTCCCCTTCATCCACCACACACACCGTTGCTATCGCTGCAGGCCGCTCCACATACTTCTTCAGCATGTTGGCGTGGAACAATTTCTGCTTGGGCCCTATCCTGATGCGGTAGTCACACTCGCCCACTCTTTCCTCCACGACGTAGGGTCCTCGCCAAGCCATCTCCAACTTGTTTTTCTTGAGAGGCAGGAGTAGAAGAGCGCGATCTCCAGCCTCGAAGGTTCGGCGTTTGGCCCCACGGTCGTAGTGCTTCTTCTGGCGCACGGCTTCCTCACACAGATGTTCCCTGGCAATTTTGCATGTTTCCTCTATTCGGTCCCGGAGGTTCAACACGTACTCGGACGCAGTCTGCGCTTCCTTCCCGTCTTCTCCTTCTTTTGTCCAGAGATCCCTCAAGATGGCCATGGGTCCCCTCACCGTACGGCCGTACAGCAACTCAAATGGGGAGAACCCAGTACTTTCCTGCGGAACCTCCCTGTATGCGAACAAGACACCTGGGATAAACCGATCCCATGTCTTAGGGTCCTCCACACACAATTTCTTGATCATGGCTTTCAATGTGCCATTAAACCTTTCAACCAAGCCGTTGCATTGCGCATGGTACGGCGTAGTGGTTCGTCCCTTGACGGCGAGCAACCGGTGAACTTCTCGCATGACGGCCCCAGTGAACTGTCCACCCTGGTCCGACAGGACCTCCTTGGGTATCCCCAACCTCGTCCACATAGTCCACAGCGCTTCAGCCACCTTCTCTGCCTCGATGGACTTAAGTGCCACAGCCTCGGGGTAGCGCGTCGCATAGTCCACCATCACCAGGATGAATCTCGCACCACTGTCAGCTGCTGGCTTGATTGGCCCCACCAAATCCACCGCCACCTTCTCAAATGGAGCATTGGGCAGAGGCATTTGCCCAAGCGGCACTTTGGCAACTCGTCCCTTCGGCGTGACTTTTTGGCATCGGTCGCAGGACTGACAGTATCGTCGCACGTCTTCGCACAGGCCTGGCCAATAAAAATCTGCCCATAGACGTTCGCGGGTCTTCTTGGTTCCCAGATGTCCTGCCATGGGTGTGTCGTGGGCGAACTTGAGTAGTCCTTTCCTCAAGGATCTGGGAACGCATATTTGTGAACACTCCAATTTCTTCTCCCGATAAACCCTCTTTAGTATCCCACGAGACATCTTGAACTCCACCATGCCCTTTCCTGCTTGTATCTGTTTCCCTTCCTTCGCCAGTCGTTTTGCGCGCACTAGTGTTTCATCTTCCTGTTGCAAGACTTTCAGCTGATCCGGAGTCACTTGCAGCCCTTCAATCTGCACCACCACCACCGGTTTCACCGGCCGTGTACCTGCTTCAGCCTGTGCTCTGGTTGTCACTGCCGCACACAACGCCCGTCTGGGATACATCGATACTTCCACCCAGTCTCCGCTCGTAAGCTGGGCCAGGTTTCCCAGAAAAATGTCAGGCCTGATGTTGTCGTTCACGATGGCAAGAATCCTCTCACAGATGTACGGCGATTCTACGTCAACCCATGCTAAGGGATACGTCTTTGTGCAGTCTAAGTCGGCAAACTCTACGTGCACTGTCCCGCTGGTGTAATCCTCAGGCCTAACAAATGCAGCCTTTACCATGGTCTTGTCTGCCCCTGAATCACGTAGACTGATTGCGTCTCTCCCGTTAACCTTGCACCTTCCCATCGGCCGAAATGGAATTTTCTCGCAGTCTTTGCACAACGGCTCTGACGGCTCGGAAGATCTCGTCTGGTCATCTTGCTCGGTCGTCATGCAGGCGTTCGCGGTACACTCCCTGGCAATGTGTCCCGTCTTCTTGCACCTATGACATATCACCCGATTGTTGTATTCCCGATTCCAGTTCGTCTTTTTGTTCCTGCTGCCCTCTACTGGCCTCACTTGGCCCTCTGACTGCTCTGCCTGTTCCTCCGATCCCCCTCCGGTCTTGGTACCCCCGTTGCTTGTAGTCTTCTCCTTTTTCTTTTCCTCCTCGTCCATTTGGCCCCCGATGTTACGTTTTGCGTTGAACAATCTGGCGTCCCGTTTTGATTCCAAGTGAGTGAACGCTAACACCGCCGCTTCCTTGGCTGTAGCTGGCTTTTTATCGCTGACGTACTGGAACAGCTCACCCCGGAAATTTGACATCAACTGTTCTCTCAGGATCAGGTCATACAGCCGGTCATAGTCTCCCGCACACTGTGACATCGCTATCCATTGATCCAACAGGGTCTGCAGCCGACGACTAAACTGTACAAAGTTCTCGTCCCCTTGCTTTGTGATGTTTCTGAATTCCCGGCGGTAGTGTTCTGGAGTATGATGGAACTCTTCTAACAGCGCAACCTTGAGCATATCGTAGTCGCTGGCATCCTCGGGAGTCATCCGTAGATATGCTCTCTCTGCGCGACCCTTCAATTGGTCTGCTAATCGACCTGCCCATGTCGCCCTGCTCCACCTGTGTGTTGTCGCTGTTCGCTCGAAGTGGAGGAGGTAGTCGTCAATGTTGACAGAGTCATCACAGAAGGACATCTTTACCCGGTATTTGTCAAAACTCGGTTCTCTCTCAGTCCCCCCTGTGCGCAGAGCTAACTCCTCTTTCCACCTCGCCTCACTTGCTTGCAGTTCCTCTTCCCGTATGCGACGCTCCTCCTGGCGTCGCTCTGCCTCATCTCTGCGCCGGGCTTCTTCCTCTTGGCGTCGTGCTTCTTCTTTCCTTTCTTGGAACTCCCGTTCCTCTCTCCTTTGGGCCGCCTCATCCTTGCGTCGGGCTTCTTCTTCCTTGCGTCGAGCTTCTTCTTCCTTGCGTCGAGCTTCTTCTTTCTTGCGTCGAGCTTCTTCTTTCTTCTCCTGAAGTTCACGTTCCTCTTTACGTCGGGCTTCTTCTTCCTGGCGTCTGGCCTCTATCTCTTCCCTACGCTGGGCTGCTTCTGCTTGGCGTCGAGCTTCTTCTTTCTTCTCCTGAAGTTCTCGTTCCTCTTTGCGTTGTCGCCGCTCTTCCTTCCGCAACTTCGCCTGCGCCACTCTCTCCTCGACGATGGCCGCCTCCCTGCGCACTTGGGCCATCACAAACTGGGCCAACGTCGCCCCTTGCAAACCCAAGCTTTCACCCTGACTACGGAACCGTGCTAACTCCCTGTCTACCGACTCATCGTCAAACCCATTAGAACCTTGGACCATGATCGGCGACACTCCCCTTACAGCTTGGCTCTCACCGTACCCCATCGCCAAACGCTGCGTCCCAACAGACCTCGGCCCCAACACTCCTGGCGTCACCAAAGACCTCTCCATCCTCGGCGTAGAAACCGCACCCGGCATACCACCCGTAGCCAACAACGTCGCACCACCACTTGGTACAGTGAACCGAGGAGGGGTTACCACCAGGGATGCAGCCGCAGACGTCGCTGGAACCTTCTCCTCCATCCTAGCCGCCCGCCTCAACTGACGCTCATCCCGATCTGAATTCGACATCTCCTTGACAAACCAACCTCACCTTGACCCCAACTCCAAAATTGATCGCCCACAACAAACACGGACAGAATAATACAAAGCAACAACCACAATAGAACTTACCCAAACAGCTAGCTGACAACCTTGGTAGAGTGAGATCCGAGTGATCAGTTCGGACCCCAGGTGTGCTCAAACTCACTCGTTCTCTCTCCTTCCTCTACCGGGTCAAAATAGCCACCCAGGCTTAAAGCCTTTAAGTCGCCCGCCAACCGCCCACGCTAGTCCTCATTCATACCCTTTCACAACTGATTCACACGAGTCACGGCCCTTACTTCCCGATGCTATCTAAACCCTTCCTAATCCCCGAAATGAAACTCCTATCCCACCGCTGCCACCATTGTAACTCCCCTAAGTTTTGGGAGAGGTATAGGAATACCTTTTATCGTACAAAACACTCAGACACAATCAACCACTCTTACTCTAATCACTGACTCCACACCCAGGCAACATTCAAACCAAAGTTTATTATTTACACACACGACAACACCGCATTCACATTCACATCCAATCACAATCGCTCAAAATCAAAGATAGATGAAGAAGGAAGAATTATCTTAAAGTTTAACAAAACAAAATGGCTATGAGAATTTATAACTTGATACTAAAAGAACTGTAAATATCCCTAAATATTACCACCTATCACCTTAATTCCCTGATCCCGAAAAATCAAGAAGTCTCTTTATAAATCTATCTCAACTCAAAATCCGCTTATCTTCACCTACAGTAATCAATTAACCCCGTTATTTATTAACTAACTATTATTTCTAACTTACATTTACACTAATACCTCGTGATAGGGACTACCAACGTTTCTGCTACACTGCCTTCAACCTTGATGCAAAAGATCAACGCCAAACGCAGCTACACATGAAACCAGTAGGCCCAGCCACCAGTAATACTAATTAACTTAACTTTAAATAACAAAACCCTCAATTCTCTTCCACTTATTCCAACACAATAAATGGTACGAACATTAATTCATCAATAACACATTCTACTTCATAACCACAAATTACCATATCACTACATACTTTTCTCTTCGTGCGTAATGATCACGACGTTTCACAACCAAGTCCAGTTCACATCTCGCCGATCCACAAAATCAACGTCGCTCAAAGAAAACAATAAAGACACTCCAAATTAGTCCCGTTAAAATGTAATTAACCAGGCCTGGTACTAAGTTAATAACCTAATATTTAATTAATAGTCAATTTCTACCTAGTTTCCTCTAACACTTGCAAAATCTCTATGTCTTTAATGTGTTTAAACTCACTTATAGGTCACAATGCTTATTGAAGCCACAGCTGCATAACTCAAGGCACACAGATGCCATAATATATTCTTGTGCACAGACTGCTCGTGGCAATAGAATGCCAGCACCTTCCACCACTTTACCCACTGACGGTGGGCCACCTCACCTCCACAGCTCACACTTGCGACACACCGGTGGTCAAACACCCCACCAACTAACACGCCTTCCTCCCGGGTATAGAGCCGGAAGCCTCTTGCACCCGGAAACTCATGCTGTCTCTTGTGTCGTTCTTCTCTCCTGGCTTGGACTCTCCCACAGCCCCGCTTCTGTGCTTGAACGCTTGCCGTTCGAGGACTGACCACCCGTAGAACCCTTGAAGCCACACCAAGACAGCTGGAACACAACTTGTCTCCGGGGTTGTATAAAACATCAACACGCCGGTAGAGCATTCACAACAACCATCCGTTTCCTTCACAGTTTTACACAGCAGTGACCTTCGAGCCTGTGACTCGTTCACGCACCACACAACACCACGTGCGTGAATACCCTCCCGCGATTGGCTGTCCATATCCACGGACACACACTGAGTCACTGTATAGGCACCCATCTGAGCCAAAACCGCACGAAACCCAGCTCATGCACGAATTACCAAATAAGTCATGGCTGGACTTGGGCAGAGTTTGTGACAGTTGGGGTCCTTTAAAGGCACAGTGCAGCTCACAGCCTTCGTTTTGCGTTTTCGTTGCAGCTGAGTGCATTTACAGTTCAAAAATCCACCTATGGTAGTAAAACAAACCCAAAACTACCCAACGACGACATCTGTGAAGTTCGACAGTTTCTTGTTCACGCGAGTGCATAAATTAACCTAGTTATTACGTGGTGTACGCACAGATTCGTGACGTAAGCGTCGTCTGCTTTGATCATTGATGCCAAGATACACGATCAGATTCGCCAGTACGTTTGAGACGGACCGCCCGAAACTGACCACAAACCGACCGTGTAGCATGCGAACCGTACGTCTCACAAGCTTGATAGCACCCGTCTCGGCCCATCCGTTTGAAATACAGCAGGATCTATTCCGAACGGATCGCAAGGAACTTCCAGTTCCAGCCCCTGAGCGCACTTCAGTCGACACCCACTTTACAAATCATCAAATGGCGGTCAGTTCAGCATCAAAACTTGCCGATTCGGAACCGAAATATTTCATCAACCTGAATCTTGGCGAGGAGTTGGAATCTATGGAACCATGGAAGTAAAAACTACACAAACCAGCAACATCGGGACCTGTTCCTACTGTCCATGCAGCAGACGTGGGGTGAAATGAAAGGTAAGCGTCTAGATCTAGATTTGTTTGCATTCATGTATTGTAAGGTCTGTATCAAAGATGGTTTGTCTGTCTCTGTCTCTATGCTTTCCTTGCTGTACGCTTTTGTCTTGAAGGCAAGTATGTAGATCTACATTTCTCTCCTGTTCCTGTCTCAAATCTGCCTTAGCCGAACTCTAGTTCTACGTTCAAAACATGTATCTACCTCTTGGCACATTGCCTCTTTTAGTTTTACAGTGTAAAATTATCTGACAACTTCTATCATACTGTAATCAATGTCACAGTGTCATCTGTTTGGGAAAATGCTGTCAGTTTCAGAGTCTAGTGATGTGTTGATTACCCTACCGTAAATTGCGTAGTTGAAATGATAGAGAAAAACAAAACGCAGCAGCAACGATCATTTTTCATGACTGTAGCATTCAGTCATCTTTATGCTCTTGGTTTAAATCAAATTTAGCTTAGTCACGAACACAAAGCAAATAGTGGCTGACTCAGTCACTGGGGTATTCGCATAAGAAGGCTCTCTTGCCTTGAAATTACCAAACAATAACACACACACGCACTCATTGCCAACCAAAAAAACCGCACACGCACACACACTGTGACCCGCACATGCATACTGTGAGACACACACACGCACATACCGTCACACACACACACACACACACAGCCATACGCATGCACAGAGAAAGAGGGAGAGAGATGACAAATGAAATACTAATTTTGCTTTGCTGCTTTTATTTCCTCCAGTTAATGCCATCAAGACAAACAACAATCCTTCGTAATAAGGGACTTGACAGGGACAGATGACATCTACACTCCAAAGTGAAAGTACTTGCAAGAGCATTTAATTCTTCTGCCTGTCAGTGTCATCAAGAAACAACCTTCAGCCACAAATCGGGTAAGCTTGACACCAGCCTGTATGCTGTAGCTTCAAAAACCTGTTCAATTTACAGATCTAACAATAAAAATAGATCAATATTGGTGGGAGTGGATACAAAACAAGAAGGGCAAAGCCCATACGACTCACATGCTTTACACATTTTTCCTACCAAAATACATGTGACCTTGACCCAAGGTCAAGGTCATCCAAGGTCATGCAACACAAAGCTGTTAATTCAAGACATAGGAAGTACAATGGTGCTTATTGGCTCTTTCTACCATGAGATATGTTCACTTTTAGTGGTTCACTACCTTATTTTGGTCACATTTCATAAGGGTCAAAGTGACCTTGACCTTGATTATATGTGACCAAATGTGTCTCATGATGAAAGCATAACATGTGCCCCACATAATTTTTAAGTTTGAAACAGTTATCTTCCATAGTTCAGGGTCAAGGTCACTTCAAAATATGTATACAATCCAACTTTGAAGAGCTCCTGTGACCTTGACCTTGAAGCAAGGTAAACCAAACTGGTATCAAAAGATGGGGCTTACTTTGCCCTATATATCATATATAGGTGAGGTATTCAATCTCAAAAACTTCAGAGAAAATGGGAAAAATGGGAAAAATAGCTGTTTTTTAGGCAACATTTATGGCCCCTGCGACCTTGACCTTGAAGCAAGGTCAAGATGCTATGTATGTTTTTTGGGGCCTTGTCATCATACACCATCTTGCCAAATTTGGTACTGATAGACTGAATAGTGTCCAAGAAATATCCAACGTTAAAGTTTTCCGGACGGACGTCCGGACGGACGGACGGACGGACGACTCGGGTGAGTACATAGACTCACTTTTGCTTCGCATGTGAGTCAAAAATGGACAAACTTTGGCCGATTTAGGCGAATACTCTTTGGACATTTGGCCGATAGGGACATGAAAGTTTCGAATAAAGTAAAAATAAATCGGCGATTGGCAGAAGGGCCGACCCAAACGACATCCCTTCTGTGATAATACTGTTATAGACTGTGTATTTTAACACCATAATATTCCAAAGGGAGTAGAAAAAAAAGTACAGTGATACCTGCGGTGAAAGGACAAAAATGTACCTGCAATGCAGGGGGCCTGTCATAACAGGTATAATCTGGTAGAGATAATAGAAAAAGGACAATATTAGGTGTCCTTTGAAGGGAGGTGTCCTCTCATCGCAGGGGCCAACCATCACAGGTAACACCAGAATAACAAATCTCTTACAGAATCGCTGTCAATGTGATGTTGGGATCATAATCAGGATCATCTAGTCCTCCTGATCCTCTCCAGACTCAACTGTAACTTCAATTGTGAGGCTAACCAAAGAAAAACAATATCAGTTAAAATTACACAAGCTATTAGGGCTCTAAAAACAAAAAAATAAGGTGCGTGAAGCAATATAAAACATTTAGTCAGTCGTTACCAAACTAAAAGATCAACATGACAAACCATGAGTCATTGCTGAGACTACATTTAAATAGTCTCGGGTAACCATCCCCAAAGACTGAGATGGGTCAAGCCTGCAGTCTCCGCAAAGCATGCGACCATAGCACCTGTACACCTCACTTTCACTCGCAGTTCAATATGTGAAAAAACAGCTCCTGTCAATCTGGTACAGCACAGCAAACCATGTGGTATTCTCTATGTGTTTTAAAACTAACATGCACTCACTTGCTTTAGGTAGTACAAATTGTGTAAAGCCATGGGAAACATATGTTATCAACTCTTAGTCTTAGATCCACTACACTTTTCAATTAGTACTACCATTAGTGTAGCTGTCTTGAGCTGCTACCCATAACAATTAAATGCTGAAAGCTAATGATTGAGGGAAAACTAAGATAATTAAGTAAGATTAATGAATGGGTACATGTGTCACAAAGAGCCCCTATACCTACAATAGTCAAAGCAGTTTCTGAACATTCCAATAATGACCTGAAAGATAAAAATTTTACACAATGCACAATTTATTGCTTATTGGAATCTGCAGAATTAACCAGTTCCTGACAGAAAACAGAAAAACTTATTTGAAGAATTTATCATTCACTCAATGAGAATGAGATATTTTGGCCAAGCAGTATCGACACACAGAGTTCAAGAAAAGAGAAAAGAAATATATTTGTTCTGATCAATCATAAATGAAACAAATCCCAATACCCATTTGTAACCATAAAAGGATTTTATCATACACAGAAATTTGCAGTATTCACATTAATCAACTTTATTTTATAAATATTGTTTTAATACGTATACAACAAACAGCATGTGTTTTGAACACACCCACACAATATTTATCAAAGAAAAACAACTCACTCTAGTGGGTCAATGAAAGACTGAGATAGCTCTTTCTGCTTCACAGTCCTGCCAGCTCTTGATCCATGAAACTTCTTGTCGCTGAAAGCAGCATATAATGTTAACTAATCAACAGTTCTCTCCTGCAAATTCAACTACAATACCACTATACTTTAACTCTAGTCTAAGTGAAACCATTTCTCAGAATATTTGTTATTTCACGCAGCTTTCTTCATTATTTTCTGATGATCTAGACACAGATAGTGACACATATTTTCAAACATGGAAAAATACAAAATATGAATTATGTAACAAGCAAGCTCACCCTCTTCTCAGAACATCCTGGTCACCATCATCATTTCAATGCTTGTTAATCTACAACTGCCACAACGTCCAACCAAAAAAAGACATGATGTATACGTGATATACGTTAGGCGTGAGGCATGATATTCTATGGCCCAGCAGCCTGAGCTTAATTGTTATCGTTTACAAATCATAATATTATTTAGTATCAACTAACTGTTTGGCTTTTACACCAATAACAAACACACTTCCATCTTCATATATCTCACAACTATAATTATGACTTTTTTTGTACTATTTATTTTATTGATAATTTAAAACATACAACTACCTACTGAGATCAAAAGAAGTACCGCCTGCCTGTGTTCTGCTTGGCATTGTTGCTGTAGCCTCAATGCTGATTCACAAAATAAGAAAAATTAAGTAAATGTCCTATAAATAAATAATGTTCAAGACTCATGAAAAACACAAGCCACAACCACAGGGATACACAGACATGGCCACATACACACACACACACACACACACACACACACATTCACACAGGGGCACACACACACACACACACACACACACACACACACACACGAGGGCACATAGAACACAGGGGCACACACACACACACACACACACAGTGTAGAGCAGAAATCGCACAATGCGCCGATCTATGTTTTGTAATATTTCATTTGCATAGTTCTATAAATAGTATCATAACAGACGCAAATGGCCGCAGAAAGAAACGGTTCGCTTATCCGAAATAAATCGTCAAACACCTCGTGCATACATTTTCCTTTTTACAGGTTATAAATTGGGAATCCCAACACCACAAGCAATGATGACTAAACGACACTAAACAAGACAGCAGCTTACGCAAGTTCCCAGTAATCAAAGCAAACGCCGAACGCAAAGTATCGACAGTTTGTCAGGGCAACGGGCACTTTTACTGACTCACGGTGATACATTTCTGCTCCACAACAAATCCCTCCCACCCTAATTCAGTAATTCTTTGGTCAATTTACTTTTCACAAACAAGTCCAATATACACTTCCATCACATAACATAAATAGCATCCTAAACATCTCATGAAATGCATGAAAAAATACCCACTTGTTCAGCAGGTGACGAGCAAACTGCGGATTGGTGATGAATCCAAATTAATTCTTCACTTCGTTCCAACGCGCAAGCTCCTCACCGATATACACGCGCGACGTGTCATAGTTACGTGCACGAGTGCGTTTTCGTTTCTTCTTGGTTGAATCCGGTACAGTCGGCCGGGGACCCTTGCGTTTTGTTCTTTTCTTAACACCCTGGTTCGATACGACTGAATGAGCCTCCATTTTTTTCCTACAAGCTCATCAATTATGTGTGACCTAGTTTGCTTGTGACGTGTCATTCTATGTGCATGTGGTGATCCTCAAGATGATGCAGATCTAAAAATAATTAAGAAATAGGCCAAGGACCGGCGGGTCCGAGTTAAAAATTAATTCGTAAAAAAATTGAAGTTCGATGGAAGTCAATGAAACTTGGTATTTATTCAAAGGAATAGATGCCTGAGGTATGACTAAAAGCCCCAGGGGCTCCGTGCACCTGGATTTGACAAGTCCAGTATCTTTAACTTGTCTTTTGCAGGCCTCTCATCTGTCCCGAAAAATTAAAGAACACTTCCCCGTGAAGTTTGGTCGAAAAAATACTGTTTACTTACACTTAGTTCCTCGTCAGATCCCTCTTCGAGGTCCACTGTCTGAATGGAGTTCAGACAACTTTCGCCGCTGCACTCTCCACAGCTCAAAGTGCAGACCAGCCCGTGTTTTCTGTACGTACAAACTGCTGTTCTACAGTCTTTTTTGCACTTACATCGGATGACACGACGCAGATCATCTGGGGCAGTATCTCTGTCACAGGGAATTGGAAGCAGCATTCCTTGATGTTCTTTCCATCCCCATTGCCGTGGGTCTCTTGGTGGACGACATTCGTTGAACCCCCACTCCTGGACTTGGAAGTATGTCCTGAAGCAGTTTAACTTTGCAGCCGACAACGTGGGTGGTAAGACTTTAGGCTGAGCACATTTGGTTGCACCGGCTTGAGATATTCAGCATGTACTTTATGTATCTCAGCTCATTCAGCCGATCACTCATCCTGCCACCATACAGTGTCACAACTGCCTTTTTTCCTGCTTCGGAAACGGCACATTGTGCACTTTCCTCGCACATGAAAACATCTGGTGTTTTCGAAATTGTTCCGATTTTTTCAGGAGTTTCAACTGTAGACTCTTTCCAATTGAAAACAAGCTGCTCAAGAATACCGGAAAGTGATCTTTGGGACAAAACTAAAAGTCTATGGTGTTGCTCTGTAAAAAAAAAGAGAGCGTGTTGCTGACATTTTGTCAAAGGAAACTAATAATCGATATGAAAGAGAAAGAGAGAGAGACAGACAGACAGACAGATAAACAGAGACAGGAAGGAAACAGAGACAGACAGAGAGAGCTAGACAGACAGACATACAGGCAGACAAGTCGGACTGACAGAGAGAGAGAGAGAGTGAGAGAGAGAGGGGAGAGACAGACAGAGAGAGAGAAAGACAGAGAGAGTGTCACGTTTCAATAGATCACAGAAGGTGATTATGAACGGTTAGTTACTGCTAACTAACTAACCACACCACGATCCACTCTCGCAGTCATACAAATAGATAGAATCAACAAAAGTATAAGTTTCAGACGCCTGTTTATATACTATCACGCCACCTCCCTCGAGACTTCACTCCAAAAGATGTTTTTACGTTCAAAACGTAAAAAAGGGGTCACTGACAAAAATGCCAGTTAATAAAGTTTAGAAAATGATAATAACACGCTGATCCCGTGTATAGATAGGAAAGTTACTGGTCTGCCTAAAAGCCCGAGTTATGCAGGTGTCACACACCCCACGTTGTCACTACTCAAATAAAATCCCAAACATGAAAGATGACTAGGTGGTAAATAGGGTGCAATGACATGGTACACTTAGATTTTTGCCACTGAGTGGGCGACCCGTAAATAGTTTATCTCCACAACTGCTCCGTTGATTGAAGTGCCGGCTGGCGTGGAAACGAAGCAGGGATCAGTGGAGATATCAGGCGCCTCACTCAGTCACTGAAGGTCCTCCCCGTAGTTACCATAAATGGTAAGAAATGTAGAATGGTGGGACAACAACAGCGACAGAAAACCACCAGAACACCAGGTTACAGCATACAGAAGTCCCGGCTACTGCATACCCGCAACACCGCAGACATACGTAGATAAGTAAGAAGGCTGCAACAAAAAGCATCGGTGCACTAAACATGCCACGCTACCTTTCACACTCCACCTTTAAACATGTCACCCTTCTATATGGTTTCAACGTGTTTTGGGCGGCTTGTTTGGTTCTTTTCTTTGGACTGTTGAGGAAGTCAAACCTCTTTCAAGACGATGGAACTTTTGACCCGACAAAACAGCTGACTGGAGACAGCTTCCTTATGACCGAACATGACAGTGTTACAATTGTGGTGACTTGGAGTAAAACGATCCAACGCAAAGAAAAAACTACCTGTGTTATCTGTGTCCCGTTACTGCGGTAACTGCAATGTTTCGGATCTTGGGCGCGGCACCCTCGAAGTCCCAAGCCTTTCCACTCAAAGGTTCCAAATTTAATAAACGCTTGCGTCTTGTTACTGCAGCTGCTGCGGGGAATTTTAGTTGTCACAGTTTTAGGAGGGGCGGCGCAACGTGGGCTATGTCTTGCGGAGTCCCGGGGGAAATTGTTGAACTCATGGGAGACTGGGCAAGCACCTGTTAAGGTACTTAGACCAAATACCAAATAATATTATAGACAAGTACAGATCTCTTTTCTCCGATAAATTACCTAAACACTGATTACCGATTCTCGTCTTTTGGGCAAAGGAAAGGCTTCCTTGGTTGGGAGAAGTCCACAGACAACTGTATTGTTGATGTCCGTGAAGTGATATCAAATGTATGTATGTGTCTGTTGACCTGTTTGAAAAAGAGGACAGTAAAATAATGGTCCCCCTGGTTTTGCCCAATGTACGAGACTCGTCAACAGTCGTTATCTCTTGGAATGTCTGCGAGAGAATGGAGGGAGTGTCACTGAGTACATCTCTGGGGTGAGAGTCTGTGTGTGGCCGTAGTGTGATTGTGTGTGTGGATAGGGAGTGGCCCACAAGGGCGGAGGGGAGAAGATGAGGGGAGGTGAAGGGGGGGGGGGGGGGTGCGTCAAGGAGCGGAAGTTTAAGTGTCAGTTTAGAGGAACGATAAATTGTTTTTAAACTGAAGGTGAGGCGATGGTATTTAGGACTGGACAAGCATGGAGAGAAAGTTTGTGTATTCTTACACTTGATTGAAAAAAGGGGGCTTATGTGTTTTCGTTAAACAACATGTTGTAATTGATTGAATTGTGTGTTCATTTGTTATCGATGTTAGTTTTATGGTTTTTATTTTATTTTTATTACTGTAATGTGTTGATTTTTTTCTTTTCTTCTAAAGCTATTTGCAAAATGTACGTCCATAACACACACTTTGATTAAAGTGAACTCGACTTAACAGCAAAGAGCAATTTCTATCTTCCGTTTTGGCCACAACGTCAAATAGCTCCTTTTCCCAGTGGGAACGGCTCGCAAAGAGCCCCGTCCCGACTGTGTGAGAGGAAAAAAAGAAGGTCACCGTCACATGTCGTCGTGCTGAGTTGTCGGGCGTCTTCCCCACAACGTCTATACTCACACAACCACAACGGACGGAACCCGCTTTTATTACAATAAGCATGTATGTATGTACTAGATGAATACCCGCTTCGCCGGGTACCCGGCTTCGCCGGGAAGAAATAGAGCCGAATACCGGTACCCGGCTTCGCGATTGACGCCACACGAAGGAAGGGAGATAAACGCGCAAAACACTGGAGAAGATAAGGAAGAGTTACCGGGAATGGATGTACAGAAAAACCAAAATCGGTTCAGCGCTGCGCGCTGAAAGCACGTGTTGAAAATTTTCATCGGTCAGATTGTGTTTTGGGTCTACCTGAATATGCCCACCAAATTTGAAGCAGATCCATCGAGAACTTTGGCCGTGCATCGCGAAGTGACCGACAGACAGACAGACAGACACAGACAAGCCGTATATAGATATAGATATGTAGACATATATATATGTATGAATTCAGGTATTTTCATATTTAGCTATGTATTTGTTAGAATGTATGTATCTGGCATGTGTGGGTGTGCGTGTGTATGTGTGCACATGTATGTCAATATGTGTGCGTGTGTGTGAGAGAGATATCAAGATAGAGTGAGAGTGTGTGCGTGCGTGCGCGCGTGTGTGTGTTTGTGTGTGTGGGCTTATTAATACATAATAGATAAGTTGTTATTTTGAATACACATGTGCCTGCAGTGTAAAGGCCACATTTTGTCCGTTGAGACTATGGCAAAGTATTCGAGGAAATCAGGTTGAATATCTTCACTTGGCCAAAACATTATTGCGACAAATTTGACTTGGCTTGAAACATTTAGAATATTTTGCCAACATACTAGACGTACTTCAATTGAAAGTGTGAAGTGTTACAGTAATTTGTTTAGATGTTATGCAATGATCTGGAAAAAGTGCTTAAACTTGTAATATGATTGTTCACTTGTGTCTAAAAAATGCATGACTCCGCATGTCTACAGAAAAATTATTGATAAAGTTTCATTTGCGGATATGCACTGACGCAAATGTGTTAGGTTTGTAAACACGCCTAATATTTTTAGGATGATTACTGTGTCACAGCGATCACAGCGATGACCACCCATGAGCGTGACCGCAGCATGTGTTGAGAAAAACCGGGGATGTTACTCCGTTTTCCATTAAAATGTGCAGGTTCTCTCCCTTAAAAGTTGCGATACGAAAAGAATTGCTATGGTTTGTGAATGAACTTAAATTGAGTATTAATACCAAGACTTTTGACAAAATTCGATTTTTATTGTCAAAAAAGTGATTGAAATTTTAGGAAACGGTATCTTTTTTGAATTATTGTCCTGAGAGTGTTTATTTTAAAGTTATTAGTTGTTTTGTAAGGTAGGGGCAGTCAAGATCAACAATTTTAAGAATAAATAGATCACATTATTTTTGTATCATAGCAATAGCATGTGTCAAAATTGTATCATTCTGTGCTTAAAAATACCTGTTCAAAATTCAGCACAAAAAGTTAGGTCTCTAGCCACCTAAGTAGTTGTGCGCAAGGTGAATAATCGATTATTAAATAAAGTTAAAATAGCCACTCTGTGTACAGATAAATGATCTCTCATCATACAATCTACTGTGTTTAGACCAGGTAATATGTAAGATGGGAAAAGAATCTCCCACTCAAACAAACATATATATCCATTCCCATACACATATAGATGAAGACTCGAAAAATATTCCTGATAGGGACAACCAAAAACCTGCCAACTGATACAGGCACTCCAAAATTATTTAAAAAAGAAAACAGGAAAACAAAAGTACAAAATAACATAAAAAATAAATGTTAGACCCGTGTTCGCCGGGTTCGGAGCGCAACGTCTTATTTATTACACTTAGAGGCAACTGAAGACTTTCAACTCTTATTTTGACAAAATGTTCATCGTGTCAAGATAAGTTTTGTCTAATTAATGTTTGTCTATGCACTTAAAAGACCGCTGGGTCGACATATCTGTGAATGTAACGTTTTGTTTTGTCAATAATTAAACGTTCCAACAACATATACCGAGCAACAAAAGAAACGCGAAAAAATTCTGCAATGTTTGATTGACAAAATCTCGAACAATTATGGAGTTAGAATTATCAAACCACAACATTTTGATGAAGGCATGTTTGACACAGCTGTTGCTTGAGTATTTTGATGCTGCGACTGTTTCAACACACGGGACAAGCTGGTTTAACGTTAACGAAGTTTTGGAGGTCTAGCTCAGTCAGCCTTCATCGCGTTCTCTGGCCACTGATCGGACACTGGTTGCTTCCAGTGATGTTCCTAGTAGTGTCAGCGGCTGAATTGAATCGATGTCGAAGACGTTGTGGAAAGAAATTGCGATCTTGTCTTATTGGGGTAAGGCCAAAAAAAAAAATAGGTGTGGTTACGGTAACATAGCCAAAAAAAATAGGGTAGGTAGGTAGGCAATCACTTTTTTTTTTTTTTTAACTTTTTTTCTAATGTGTACAAATTAAACCTACTTGACAGGGAAATAAGTGTGCGACTCGGGCGCTTTCGCTTTCATTGCGTTTTCTGCACTCGGTTTTTTGTTTGTTTTTTGTTTTGTTTTTTGACAAATGTAATAAAAAGTTATAGGATCGGCCCCTAAAATTAGGGTAGGTCGGGTTACCGTAACCACACCTATTTTTTTTTTAGGCCTAATGCGAAAAAATCTACCGCGTTGCATAACTGCAGTGCTTCCAATGTCACCAGAACATTGCAGAAGGTGATAAACTGTTGACACATGCACGTTTAAAGCACATGCCATAGCTTCTGGATCACCCCCAGCTTTAAATCGACCTGGCATTTTGGTGGTGTCAATCTTGGCATCCTGGCTGTTTCAAAAGTGAGACTGGCAGCAAGCGTCTTTTGGTTGCTAATGCATTAGTAAACACATCTCACCTATCAGATTTCTCCTGCTCTACTTGCACGTGCTGCGAGCGCGCATTATGTGTTAAACGATAAACCTGCTTGTCCCGTGTGTTAAAACAGTCACAGCATCAACATAATCACACAAAAGCAAGGTCAAACATGCCTTCATTAAACGTTTGTGGTTTAATAATTCTAACTCTATAATTGATGGAGATTTTGTCAATGAAACAATGACGAATTTTTTCGCGTTTCTTTTGTTGCTCGGTATACCTTTCTTGTTTTTTGATTCCTAATTTTGGAACGTTGGCAGTCTATTTGTTTTTGGATTTCTATATATCTGTCTAACTAACAACCTTATTTGTTTTTGAGTATATTGGCTAATCAGCCGTGTAAATGTCCGGCAGCCTATCTGTTTGAATTTTATTTGAATTGAACCATATGTTGATTTCTATATGACTCAATACCACAGTCCACAAGGAAAAGGGCTAAATTGCAGGAAACAACCTTACACTTTTCAGACACCCCTTCAAACACTCCTATTTCATAAATCTACCATACTTGCTATCACCTGCATCCCAAAATAGAGATGAGCAAACTGTGACCCGCATATTCTCACCGACTGGGGAACAGGGCAAGAAGAGAACGCCCCATCAACAGTTGAAACAAATCCGCTGAGCTATTATTTAATTAATCCCTTAACCAAGCAGGTCAACGGTGCGGCTTCGCTTGTTTTCGTCACGAACAGACGGTTCATTGAGTGAAAGGAAGGGACGTAACTTGGACAGTATCTAAACACTACTTCCTGTGGCTTCCGTCTCCGCCTGTCACTGAGTGGCAATTTGAGTTCTGCTCATCTCTCTCTCTCTTGAGTGTTTTCTCTCGCACTTCCGCTGAGCGCTCGTGACCACAGTCCACAGGGCATTCCGGTCTTGCTTAAAGGCACAGTAAACCATCACAGATACGGTCAGTATCACACAGGACAAACACCCTTTCATTTAAACACTCACCGCTTGAGAACATCCTAGGTGCCCTCCGTAAAGAGCGAACAATTTTCAAAGAATTTATTTTTGCGTGGTTTATCTTACCCCTGAGATCCAGTTTCCCTTTTCCACAATGTAATCGTCAGTTAGTAATTTGAATGCGACTCGATGTGAGCTTATCTGCAATAGCACGTTTTTATGCACGAAACAAACGGCTGTGGTTCACAAGAACTCTAGCGATGGCTTTTGACTGTTGAGAGTAACTGGCGATATGCATAAACCGTCGTCTGCTACGACCCTTGCTTCCGGGCTTTTCTTTTTTTAAACTTTCACAACTTCGAATTGTACTGATCTTGTCTTGATGAAAAAAGAATTATTTTATGATTAAAGAATGTTTGTGTAACAAGCTGTCAATTTATTATTTAGATTTTAAAAGTTAGGTCTAGCGCAAAAACGCACCACGGTCCAAAAACATTCTTCGGTCCACGGCTATCGCCAGTTTAGAATGAGACCCGAAGGGAAGTAACTCATTTTTGACCTGAGTTCAGGATGGGTCCAAAAAGTGTCCGAGACAATCTGCAAAATTAATTCTTTAAAAATTGCTCGCTCTTTACGTAGGGCACTTAGGATGTTCCCGTTTGGTGAGCGTTCAAATGGAAGTACTGTGTGTAAAAGCCTGACAGTATCTGTGATGGTTTACGGGAGGCTTACTGTGCCTTTAAAGTACACAGCGAATAAGCAGGAGGAGCTTTGCCCCCTTTTGAGAGAGAAATAGAGAGAGAGAGAGAGAGAGAGAGAGAGAGAGAGAGAGAGAGAGAGAGAGAGAGAGAGAGAGAGAGAGAGAGAGAGAGAGAGAGAGAGTCAGATTCAAAACTTTATTACGCGGGGATGAAGATTTTAGGCGATGCCTAATCTTCCAACCTGTCCCTAATAGACATACATGACATTATAAGGGAAAGTCGCCAATCCCGGAACAGTCGGCCAACTTGGAACACCTCAATATGCGATCAACGGGGAACAATTCATGAACAATTGTTTTGCAGAAATGTCCAGTGACATTCCTTGATATTATTCCAGCAAAAAAAAATGACTACCGCGGCAAAACAAAAAAAATGGTACGTTTTTTAAACTTTTCTTCCTTCTTCTTCTTATTTCTACCGTCTACAATTCGTATTATTACTCTTTATCTACATACGTTCACGTAAAATGTTGATTGCTGTGATAAACCTTCATAGATTTGCAATAACTTGAACGGAAAAAAAGATTTGAAACGTCACGTGTATCCAACAGAAAAACGCGAAATCCATGCAGGTGCCATGCGGCAATGATGGAACACATAAGAGAGGCAAACATGGAACAGTGTTCCAGCTTTGCCGCATTCTGTTCCATCTTACCCTCATAAAACAATAAACAGAACACTGCTGTTTTATTCACGTATTCAATTCTCTTTTCAGTTTTGTTGTGTTTTTCCTTTCTATAAGTTTTATTGAATGATTGATTGATTTGTTTGACAGTATTATGAGACCCGAACGGCGGTGGTTACCAGAAGAAATGGGCTGCGCTTTGTCGGCAGTGAAAAACGGAGATATGGGTTTGCGTTGCGCATCAAGAGCATATGGTGTTACTGTCACAACTCTTAAAAGTCATTTAGAAGGAAACAAACAAATTTGCAAAAGAAGAAGTAAAGTTCACAGGAAGACCTTCTACGTTAACACCAGAGATAGAACAAGAACTAATCAATAGCATTCTTGAAGCTGAAATAAATTTGCCAACGTCACCCCCATCGTTGTTTTGTACACTGTACATGGAGATTCTGGTCATTATGATTGCTTGGTGTCAGCAGCAAATGTAAGCTTACCTGCTGCTGATGTCCTGCAACGCACAACCATCGAAGAGATCATCACGAAAAAAACAATCTTCTCCTTACAAGCAAAAGCTGGAGATTTCACTTGCAAAAAGGTCAACAGAAAAGAGGAAAGAATGAAGCTACAAAATCTTCTGCTCAGAGAAACAAGAGGGGAATATCTTCTGATCAGAGGGAAAAAAGGAGAACATTCTCGACGATGCGTTCTATCCCGGGGGAAAGCACTTGGTACTGCTTCATGTGTGGCACGAACTCCCCTGAGAACATGATACAGTGCCAGAGGTGCACACAGTGGGCACACGAGGACTGCGCTGACAGCAGCGGACAAAAGGACTTCGAAATCTGTACTTAGCAATTTTTGTGTGTCTGCAAAATCAGTTATAAATCTGTTCTTAGTTATTTGCTTTGAGACTTTATGCGTAATGATTTTTACATTTAGTCAATTGGGCAGGTAGCCCTTTTATATCTATTTGTCAACAGAAGAGGGGTACAAATGAAGCTGCGAAATTTCGTGGTACTGCTTCATGTTTGGCACCAACTCCCCTGAGGATATGTTATAGTGCCAGAAGTGCACACAGTAATCACACGATGACTGCGCTGACAGTAGAAGACAAAGGACATTGTCTGCGAAATCGGTTCTTTGCCTATTTTTAAAAAAAAAAATTTTTAAGGTTTTGTTTTTCAGTCCTTTTTAGACCTAGCCCTTATTTATCTTTTTGTTTTACATTTAAGGCTTAAATTGTTATCCGATTTGTTATTTCCTTGATAAAAATCAAAATATGATGTTGAAAAATAGACATTTACATAAATTGGCTTAATCAAAATGTTATGACGTATTTATTTATCTTGTGTGTGTGGTAAAGTGTGCTTGTTTGTGTGTGAATGAGAGTGTGTGGGTGTATATGTGTGTGTGTGAGACACAGACAGAGCTAGAAAGAGAGTCAGGGTGTGTTTGTATGTGTTCCGAGTTTGACAACACAGTGTTCCACTTTACACACCCATGCGTCCAACCTGGAACAAATGCAGACATTTTTATTATGATCAGTCTGATGAGTTGCTGACTTTTATTTTATTTTTTGTGGTTCGCTTATTTACTGATAGAGTCTAGTATGTGACAATATAAAGAACGCTTTGCAATATCCATTTTTTTGTCTGGTACGGCTGTTTCTCCTTAACTGTTCCAGGTTTAGCGACTTTCCCCTACATTACATAATATAACACGGTTAAAAAACAAAGGAATACTGTACTCACCGATACAAGAACGAGACAAGACGGTACGAATTTTCGCTTATGGAAGCTTCATCAGGAAAAACAAGAACACAAAAGACAACAAAAAGCAGACGCAACACGGAACGAACAAGGTTTGAAAGAAAATGGAGGGGAAACAAGTGTTGCGTCTGCTTTTTGTTGTCTTTTGTGTTCTTGTTTTTCCTGATGAAGCTTCCATAAGCGAAAATTCGTACCGTCTTGTCTCGTTCTTGTATCGGTGAGTACAGTATTCCTTTGGTTTTTTTAAACTTTGTTCCTCTTACCACAGTCACTTCGTTGTTTAGAATTTTAATATAACACGGTTAAAACAGCCAACTTATTTACATTGAATTTGTAATCGGGTCGAAACTAACAAAAACGATAGTTATAATAACAAGAATCATACAATATTAAGATGATGAGTAAGATGTGATGTAATAATAGCTCGAATTGTTAAATGTAGGGAGCAAAATATCATTGACAAAGATATTTTCGAACATTTTCTTTAAAAGAC
Organism: Littorina saxatilis; assembly: GCF_037325665.1. NCBI lineage: Eukaryota > Metazoa > Mollusca > Gastropoda > Littorinimorpha > Littorinidae > Littorina > Littorina saxatilis. The sequence continues at coordinate 61,576,187 of NC_090245.1, forward strand.
AAGAGGATGTTTTGCAGTATATTGGAAGTGAATTCCACACAAGCGATCCCCAGTGAGAGAAACTGGATTTCAGGAACATGACGAGAGAGAGAGAGAGAGAGAGAGAGAGAGAGAGAGAGAGAGAGAGAGAGAGAGAGAGAGAGAGAGAGAGAGAGAGAGAGAGAGAGAGAGAGAGAGAGAGAGAGAGAGAGAGAGAGAGAGAGAGAGAGAGAGACTCAGACTCAGAACTTTATTACAAAAGGATAAAGGTTTTAGGCAAAGCCTATTCTTCCAACCTGTCCTTTATACAACACATAAAGACAGACGGACATAAAAAATAAAAATTCAATCATATAAGATACAGAATTACATTGTATGGATTGCAACACAATGTGCATTTAAGGAATTATATAGGGAGAACTCAAAAATTACAAAATTACATTGACACAGTTAAACCTTTCATTTTGAGAATTAAGTTGCTCAAATCAGCTACACATCCGTTAACACTAGTACAAAATGTTCAACAAAATAACAATCAAACAAGACATTTCATTCACGAATGATGTGTGAACGTGACTGTCTCTTAAACATTTTCACTGAAGTTGCATTTCTTATCTGTTGGGGGAAGGAGTTCCAGAGAAACGCTCCCGAGAAGGCTAAGCTCGATTTATAGAGGTCTATGCGAGATATAGGAGGGATGATTTTTTGGGACCCATATCTTTTTGTGGCATGTTTGAAATGTGATTGCAAATATTTAGGACAGTCGTCATTTAGAATTTTATACATGAACACAGCCTTGTTTAACGTCAACTGATCTTTCAAGGGGAGGAAATTCAGGAGCTTTAGTTTATCATCCGTGGACCTATTCAAATCATGCAGAATAAGTTTTGCAGCTCGGCGATGTAGGGAATTGAGTCTTTTTAAATGAACGTCACTGCAGTTATCCCAAAGTGTTGAAGCGAAGTTTATATGAGGCATTATGTGGGCGTAATAGAACATTTTGAGTGCTTCAGAATCGGCGTAATGCCTTAATTTTGATAACAGGTACAAATTCTTTGATACTACTTTGCAAATATTACTCAGATGAGTTTGCCATTTCAACTCTTGATCAATGGTAACACCTAATAGTCTATGTTCCCTAACTTGCTGCACTTGAGTTGAGCCAACTGACAGTTGTAATAGTAAAGGACTTAACTGGTGTTTTTGTCTCGTGGTTATCACCATACTCTTTGTTTTAATCGGATCATTGCATTAGAAACGCACCACTCAGTGATTTCATCCACACTTGTTTGAAGAGAAGAGTTGACGGATTCCAAAGATTTTTGACTGGTGTGAACAGAAGAGTCATCCGCGAAGAACTCACATCTAACTTTTTCATCGGACACATGAAGGGGTAAGTCATTTATATAAATACAGAACAAGATAGGTCCTAATACAGACCCTTGAGGGACACCACTCCTGACAAACTCGTTTGACGAAGTTTTACAGTTAATGGACACATACTGTTTCCGTTTTGAAAGATACGATTCAAGAGAGAGAGAGAGAGAGAGAGAGAGAACGTAAATGTATTTCTAAGCTAAAATATTACTTGGAAATGCTCACAGCTATATGGTACTTTCTACGAAGTTGGTATCATGTTGGGGTACCTTTGGTTCTTGTTCTTTTTCATATTCAAAATCAAACAATGCTAGTTGTCATTTAAGCGCAGACATATTAGGCAACCTACATTAGAAGTTGTATCGATATTGAAGATGTAAATCGTGTTAATTAGAGAGTTTTGTATAACACACTAAATTTAGTTTTTTCCTCAATGAAACGTAAAACCGCCAAAAACGGTATGCACCCGATTTTGTCAGTGAATGTTTAATAAATATGGCGCACATTGTCAATCACAGTTACATTCTATCTTCTTACTTAATATTGACTGGCATTTCGGAGGTTCAAATGCAACTCTTATTGAAAACCAGCACTGCCTGAAAATGTAAGGAAAAGGCGTTATTTCACTGAATGAGTCTCATCACACAGTTATCGTCTCGCGCATACATTTCTTCGCAGGTATCTTTATATATTTTCCACCTACGCGTAGAGCAGGCATTTTTCTATGTATCAACGTACATGTTAGGTCCATTACACTCCACCCTTACCTGTCATTGTGCCTCTCAAAATGCTTTCATGACATAACTTTGACTTACAAAATTAAGGGGTGTACTTCGGAACTGAACTCTCACACTTAGTGTTTATGAGCTATCTCATCAGAGGTACTTGCAACTAAACGCCCGATGAATGCATTTTTGTCTGGTATGCATTTGATTAGATTGTGGCTTACAAAACGTCTTTTAGAAGATTTGACATTATCCAGAAAAGTGAAATAGACGTGACGTAACACAATTTCTGAAATGCAAGGCCTCCTGAAATGCAAGGCCATGTGTCGCACGTAAACAATCTTTTTACTTGCTGTTTAACACCTTCCAATTACTTGATAGTTCACTCAGAAATATCTACTCTGCTGCCTGCGGTTAAGCTGATATTACCGTTTTTTGCAACAAAGTTGTTTTTTCTGAAGCGCATTTTTCAAAATATCCGAGCTACTTTGCATTACAATTGCGTACAGCTGCTGCCACTTTTGGGTACATAGTCTAGATAGGTGGTTCCAGAGAATATATGCATTTGTCTGTCAAATGAAACAAAATTTGCCCGGTAGTGCCTCATATGCCTTAAAATCGGCCTGAGAGCCCTGTTTGTTACTCGTCCAAAACGAAAGATACACATTGCTCTTTGCTGTGAAGTCGAGTTAACTTTATACAAAGGGTGTGTTATTGACGTAGAGATTTGTTCCTTTTGTAAATAAGTTTTGAAGAAAAATATATAAATCTTTAACAGGCGAGGATTTACAGAGGTTTTTTTTTGTCAGGTACCATCTCAGACGCTCATAAGTCTTTGCAAAGAAGCCACTGTAAACTGTTTGCGCAGGAGACTGACGCGTACCTAGTACAAAACCGAAACTAGAGTGACGTCACGTTTCGGCGCAGCGGTCCGGTACGTGTTGAAACAACGTCTGCGAAGGAGAAATTGGGTGTTTTGCACGTTGTGACCAAACAAATGAATAAATTACTCATTGTTCCTTAACTGAAGGGTGTTTTGGTGGTGTTTTTATTTCTGTTTGAGGTAGCAGTATTATGTGGTCGGTTAAAACTGAGACAAAACATGTTTTTGGAAAAGCAAATAGTTGGGTTACGAGGTGTTTGGCAAGGGTACCTTTCATTGTGGTAGCAGGGATATATAATTATTTACGTTTAGTTATTTTGAATGAAAAACATTCTTGATAAACAACCGAGAGGGGGAACTAGGTTTTTATACTGTACCAACTGACGTTATGCCAACACATAGGCCTAAGCGTTTCATGCAGCTACTGGATATTATTAATCAAAGAAGTTAGTAAAACTGGAGTCGAAACTATTTATGGGTAAGGATGGTTTGGGATCGCAAGCGGGGGTTTGTTAGTTGGGGAGGGAAAGGGATTCCTATGGCTCGTAAAGGGGCAGTAAGCTTGCAGAAGTTTAAATTGTGGTACTTTTAAATGATGTTTCTATTTGGTCATTCATCTTCCTGAAAAGTGTTCCGTAAACTAGCTCGTAAACGCCCATCCGTGTTATTCATTTTTATTTTTATTTACGAGGATTTATATCGCGCACGTATCTCACCACACAAGGCGACTCAAGGCGCATGTTACCTATTAATGCCGTATGAGATGGAATTTTTTTACACAATATGTCACGCATTCACATCGGCCAGTAGATCGACTGCCTATACTAGGCGCTGCATCCACCTTTCACGGCCTATTATTCCAGGTCACACGGGTATTTCGGTGGACATTTTTATCTACGCCCATACAATTTTGCCAGGAAAGACCCTTTTGTCAATCGTGGGATCTTTAACGTGCATACCCCAATGTAGTGTACACGAAGGGACCTCGGATTATCGTCTCATCCGAAAGACTAGCACTTGAACCCACAAGGAATAAGGTTAGGAAAGGGGGGAGAAAATTGCTAACGCCCTGACCCAGGGTCGAACTCGCAACCTCTCGCTTCCGAGCGTAAGTGCGTTACCACTCGGCCACCTGACCAGTTTCGATCGAAAGTAGGGGGTGGGCGTTTACTTGGTACTGCATCCTATACAGGATCAGTTCCTCGCAAGAAAAAGCGGTATTTCATTCCATCACAAGTGAATGAGAACTACAAGTTGATATCATTGGCTCCGTCGACGCCCGTTTTTAACCGCTTGCTTCCCTTTATATAATAAACCGTCCATAGATCGTCGTACTCCCAAACAAAATCCTTTGTATGTCATCAAGAATTTAGGATTCTGGGTAGGGAAATCCATGCAATGACGGCGGTGCCTTTCGGCGATTGGTCAATGCATTTCGGAGCCAGACATAATGTCGGTCACGCTTGAAATTAACGCTACTTGATATTGCTTTCCAAAACCTTTGCTGAACGGGAATGAGTACACACAAAGTAATCTTGAGAAGGCCGAGGTGCTGGCTGAGACATTTGCAAAAGTCAGTCAGGCAGCTCAAATGCCACAGTCGCTCGCTGATTACCGTCGAAAGGAAGAAGATAAATTCGGGCGAGCAGCAGCAGACAACTCACTGCCGATAAACCAGGATCTGGGTATCAATGAGTTGAGGAAGGCAATCCAAGGAATCAAATCCGGAAATGTTGCAACCGGCTTAGACCCCATTTCATACAACATGATACGCCGGTTTCCTGAGCCCATGCTGGAAGTGCTGCTACAGTTTTACCAGCACTGTTGGGCGAGCTCAAAACTTCCCTCAGCTTGGAAAAACGCTTTGGTGATTGCTCTTCCCAAAGACGGTAAACCCCGGCACCTGCCGACAAACTACCGCCCAATTTCACTCACACCTCATCTTGGCAAGGTATACGAAAGAATTGTAAAAAACAGACTAGAACACTTTCTTGAAAAGAACAACATTCTTCCCCTCTGCCAGGCAGGCTTCAGAAAGGGTCGAGCCTGCATGGAGCATGTGGTAAAACTTACAGCCCACATCAAGAAGGCTAAAGCACGAGGCAGAACAGTGCTGGCAACCTTCTTCGACATTAGAAGAGCATTCGACACGGTCTGGCATGGAAAGCTAATTCAGAAAATGTCCAACATGGGGATCTCAGGGCGCCTGCTGGAATTTGTCCAGGAATTCCTCACAGACAGGTCCATGGCTGTTAGAGTGGGGCAGTCCATCTCTCAAACACATGTACTAGATATGGGGGTGCCTCAAGGAAGCATCATAGCCCCCATATTGTTCAGCATCATGGTCCACGATGCAGCAAACCTGAACCTCAAGGAGGCCTCATTGTCTCTGTTTGCCGATGACATGGCCCTCTGGGAAGCAGTCAACTGCAAGTCAGAAAGAACAATCAAAAGCAAAAGTCGACCAGATCGCTGACTACATGCAGACGAATGGCTTTGAGCTATCTACCGAAAAAACCGTGTTCATGGCCTTCACAGGAGTCCAGCTTGTCAAAAGGACATGTTCCATTACCATAAATGGGGTGCAGCTGGTGCCAGCAGATCAAACCAAGTTCTTGGGAGTGACATTCACAAGCTCTCTCAGTTGGGGCTCACACATAGACTCACTTGTGAGAAAAGCTCAACGCTCCCTAAATCTGATAAAGGTTCTGAGCAGAGAGTCGTGGGCAGCCGGAAAACCATTGATCCATCTTGTCAGTGCCCTTGTTCGGTCGCGCCTCAGCTACGGCCAAGAGGCTTTCTTTGCAGCTCCTGACAGTCAGTGGGTAAAGCTTGAAAGAGTAGAAAGAGCCGCTCTCAAAGTGGCGCTGGGGGTCCCCAGATCGGCAGTCTCCACTCTACTTTACCAGGAAGTGGGATGGCTGCCACTGAAAGAGGAATGCCACCTCAGATGTGCACAACTGGCTGTCAGAATACACTGTGTCCCAAACACGGCAGTGGAAGTATTTACCCCAGACATGGGAGATACCGACCACATGCAATACAAAGCTCTTGAATCCAAGACTCATACATACCAAACAGTGCTCCCAATATACAACCATGTGAAGGGCATATGGGAACAGAGTGCCCTGTCCAAGGAAAAGCTGGTTACAGGTGGTACTCTTCCTTACCCTCCATGGCTGCTTGAAGCCCCAAATCTGATCATGGACTATGGAGACGGCCTCAAAAAGGCAGAAGACCCATTGCTGCTAGCCACAGTTGCAAAAGAAAAGATCGATCAACGATTCAAAAGCCACCTACAGGTCTTCACAGATGGTTCGATCCTGCAGTCAGGGGAGGCTGGGTGTGCCTTGTCGATCCTGGACTTGATATAACACGAAAATACAAGCTAAACAAGGGGATCAGCATCTTCTCTGCAGAGTTATTTGCTATCTACATGGCCTGCACACTGATAAACGATCTGCCAACCCCACCTCTGGGGGTGGTCATCCTTACGGACTCAAAATCCTCGTTGCAAGCACTTGCATATGGCACCAAGAACAGAGGAGAGATGCAAACTGAAATTCATTTCTTAGCCCACCACATTATGACAAAAGGAACAGACTTTTCCCTCATGTGGCTGCCATCCCACACAGGAATCCGGGGAAATGAAATGGCGGACAGAGCAGCAAAAGCAGCGGCTATGTCAACCATGCCAGTGACAGACATTCGGCTCTCCTGCCAGGAAGCCAAACTGCTGCTAGCCAAGCTAAAAAGAGAGGAAAGAGAGCAGACACTGTCACAAACATGTGAAGAGAGAGGATGGATACACCTCCCCTACAATAGGAAAGGGCACCACCTCCCACTCCCCCCGAGACCCATGAGCCTGTTGCGTCGCTTGCGCACGGTCAGCAGCCGCATCTACTGGGACAAGGTAGTCTGTCAGTGTGGCAAGACTGGACACCTCACACACGTGTTTGAAGGTTGTGACACTCTCAAGGAAGAGATGTCTAGTCTCATCCGCTACAGAAGGGAGAATGCTCTCAGTCTGGGAGACTTTCTCCGCCCACACCCATCACTCGGAGAGAAACCGATGATGGTCTTGGTCACCAATCTGTTCACCTCAACTGTTGCGAGCTGGTTCTAGTGTGCTTGCAGCAGACCCAGCACAGCACAGATCCACTTCTGGAATCTTAAGCTAAATGTGTCCCAAGACACATAATAATTATTTTGTAGTCCTGGCATCCTGAAAGGCAGAGGCCCCAACCTACAGGTTTGCTTCCATACCAAAAACGCCTCCAGACACGGGAACTTGGGAGCAGAGGCAACAGCTCCGCTTGAACCTCAGAAACCAAATGTGCCTCCAGACACACAGATCCCTTAGACGGCCGAGGCTGTGGCCTCTAAGGTTCTCTTGTACCAAACCGCCTCCTGACTCTGCATCAGATTGCTTGCGCTGGCATCTGCTTACATAGACCCACATTAAGTCACCACCGAGTGGTAGACACAGACGACATTTGGTAGCACTGAATGCCAGCTTCACGGTAATGCGTACCCCTAGCGCGGCTCTGATTGGGTGGAAATGTTCTGAGCAAAACACTATGTGTTACTCCATACCCCCCGCCCTCCATGGAACTTAATAATAATAATAATAATAATAATAATAATAACGAGCATTTATAAAGCGCCTTATCAGAAGTTCAAAGTGCGTGACAACAATACATGTATACAAAAATCATACAATCACTGTCAGATTCAAACAACACATCATGCACATCTCACATCCCCAGACTCTATACTAAGGAACTATCCGTAGTGTTGTTGGAACAAGTGAGTTTTCAAATTGGACTTAAAAGATGAAATGGATGGAGAGTGACGTAATTGAAAGGGGAGTGAATTCCATAACTGAGGTCCATAGTACGAAAACGTGCGGAAGAGGCGCTGGCTTTAAAACCGGTTGTTACCATCAGCGTGGGTTCAACCCCCAAGTTCGGCGCGGGATGTGTGTCCCAGAGTCAACTTTGTGCAGACTCTCCTCGGTGTTCGAACACCCCCGTGTGCACGCATGCGCACGATAAAGATCCCAGGGTCACAGCGAAAGCCTCAAGCCTTGGAAACACGAATACATGCATGCAAAAATATGAAGCCCGGGTGCCCGTTCGGCCAACAGCCAATAAAGTAACCATTTCAGCACTGACCCAAGACGACCCAACCCGGTCCCTAGCCCATTTCAGGTCTCCTCTAGCAGCCGGCAGCCAGCTGTCTACATCCCCCCCCCCCCCCTACATTTTTATTTTTTATTTTTATACAAAGCCGGGTTTTCCCGTGTAACATGCCCCTAATGGCTTTGCCGTGAGGGCGTAAAACTTACATTTTCTCATTGCTTTCAAAACGTATACGAAGTGAACGGGAGCATTGGGTCAGTTATTAATTTAACTTGCCTCGAACAGTGAAATAAAGAGAATGTACAGTACACAAATACGAACGGAGAGACTCGGAAACTCGAGTCGAGTCAATACTGATCCCCACGCTCGCGAACTCAAGTGTAATATTTGAAGTTAAAATCTCCCTCGCCAAGCGTGAGGCAGATTAGCTCAGTTGGTAAAGCGCCGGATCGCTTTTCCTTACTTTCGTGGTCACGGGTTCGATCCTCTTCGACGCCAATGTTTTTGTTTTAATTTTAACACATGTTTGTAAATTTTCTGAACTCGTAATTCTTGTATTTTATTCATTCCAAACGTTTTGAATGATCTAATGAATCGAAATAATCAAAACGTTGCATAATTATTGAGTACTTCCAGTGGACAATTTCCCAGAATTACCCATTCTACTTTTTTAGTAACATCGGCTTTTGTGAAATGCCCTATGGGTATCACCGCGACTACATGTAATGGTGAGATCAAGAAAACGTACAAAACACAAATACGAACGGGGAAACTCGGAAACCGACGAGTCGACACATGTGTTCTCAATTATTCTATTTTTGTCTTCTTTTCTGAACTCTTTATTTTTGTATTTTATTCATTTGAATTTACTCCAAAAGTTTTGAGTCATATACTGAAAATCGAATAAGTGCCCTTGAACAGCTTTCCCTGAGAGAAAATGTAAGTTTTACGCCCTCACGGCAAAGCCATTAAGAGCATGTTACATGGGAAAACCCGGCTTTGTATAAAAATAAAAAATAAAAATGCACCGGGTTGGGTCGTCTTGGGTCAGTGCTGAAATGGTTACTTTATGGGTTGTTGGCCGAACGGACACCCGGGCTTCATATGTTTGCATGCATATTCGTGTTTCCAAGGCCTGAGGCTTTCGCTGTGACCCTGGGATCTTTATCGTGCGCATGCGTGCACACGGGGGTGTTCGGACACCGAGGAGAGTCTGCACAAAGTTGACTCTGGGACACACATCCTGCACCGAACTTGGGGGTTGAACCCACGCTGATAGTAACAACCGGTTTTAAAGCCAGCGCCTCAACCGACTGGGCAAACTCCCCACCCAATATGTTGGGGCCAAGAAGTTCCATGGAGGACGGGGAGTATGGAGTAACACATAGTGTTTTGCTCAGAACATTCCCACCCAAGCAGAGCCGCGCTAAGGGTATTCATTACCGTGAAGCTGGCAGTCAGTGCTACCAAATGTCGTCTGTGTCTACCACTCGGTGGTGACTTAATGTGGGTCTATGTAAGCAGATGCCAGCGCAAGCAATCTGATGCAGAGTTAGGAGGCGGTTTGGTACAAGAGAACCTTAGAGGCCACAGCCTCGGCCGTCTAAGGGATCTGTGTGTCTGGAGGCACATTTGGTTTCTGAGGTTCAAGCGGAGCTGTTGCCTCTGCTCCCAAGTTCCCGTGTCTGGAGGCGTTTTTGGTATGGAAGCACACCTGTATGTTGGGGCCTCCGCCTTTCAGGATGCCAGGACTACAAAATGTGTGTCTTGAGACACATTTAGCTTAAGATTCCAGAAGTGGATCTGTGCTGTGCTGGGTCTGCTGCAAGCACACTAGAACCAGCTCGCAACAGTTGAGGTGAACAGATTGGTGACCAAGACCATCATCGGTTTCTCTCCGAGTGATGGGTGTGGGCGGAGAAAGTCTCCCAGACTGAGGGCATTCTCCCTTCTGTAGCGGATGAGACTAGACATCTCTTCCTTGAGAGTGTCACAACCTTCACACACGTGTGTAAGGTGTCCAGTCTTGCCACACTGACAGACTACCTTGTCCAAGTAGATGCGGCTGCTGACCGTGCGCAAGCGACTTAACAGGCTCATGGGTCTCGGGGGGAGTGGGAGGTGGTGCCCTTTGCTATTGTAGGGGAGTTGCATCCATCCTCTCTCTTCACATGTTTGTGACAGAGTCTGCTCTCTTTCCTCTCTTTTTAGCTTGGCTAGCAGCAGTTTGGCTTCCTGGCAGGAGAGCCGAATGTCTGTCATTGGCATGGTTGACATAGCCGCTGCTTTTGCTGCTTTGTCCACCATTTCATTTCCCCGGATTCCTGTGTGGGATGGCAGCCACATGAGGAAAAAGTCTGTTCCTTTTGTCATAATTTGGTGGGCTAAGAAATGAATTTCAGTTTGCATCTCTCCTCTGTTCTTGGTGCCACTCTGTTCCCATATGCCCTTCACATGGTTGTATATTGGGAGCACTGTTTGGTATGTATGAGTCTTGGATTCAAGAGCTTTGTATTGCATGTGGTCGGTATCTCCCATGTCTGGGGTAAATACTTCCACTGCCGTGTTTGGGACACAGTGTAATCTGACAGCCAGTTGTGCACATCTGAGGTGGCATTCCTCTTTCAGTGGCAGCCATAAGAATAAGAATAAGAATAAGAATACTTTATTATCTCATAGAGAAATTCAGGCGTGGTACATAACAATAATACAAACAGGACATTGTTTTTACATAAGACATATAGCACTATATAACAGGGCAGGTTATAAACACACCTCCCACATACCTTTCTGGCCATTCCTTGCATTGTGCTTACGCATTCAGTCATGAACACATCTATGTCTCACTTACACATCGCAAGCAGCATTTCACCTGCGCGCAGAAATAGCAGGAGCATAAAATAACCATTGCATCAGAAATGTGGGGGAGGCTGTTCTTGTCATTGCCTGCCCTCATCCGTCTGTAGGGTTGTCAACGACCATCGTATTCAAAGAAGATTCATCTGACTATAGTTCGATTATCATTAACGCCAAAACTCAGCATTCAATGAAGGACCCGCTTGGTATTTCCACAGAAACCTTGCAAGTAAGAGAGTTACAGGGACGGGGCATTAGCCAACAATAATCAACCAACGATTCGACCAATCGGTCAGTTAATTAGTCAACCAATTAAAAATGTCATCGCTGAAGTAAAAAAAAAATGCACGAAACGTTGAACTTAAGTTAATTAAGCTTAAAACCTCCCATGCACAACAAGAGGTAAGAAGAATAAGAATAAGAATAAGAATACTTTATTATATGGTAAAGTAGAATGGAGACTGCTGATCTGGGGACCCACAGCGGCACTTTGAGAGCGGCTCTCTCTACTCAGCTTTCCCCGAATCCCGTATTCTATTTTAAGTACGGGATACCCCCAACAAAAGGTCAAAGGTCATATGTATCACCGCGTGTCCACTGATAGTAATGGTAATTTAGCACTTCTATTTTAATCCACTTCTGATTCCATGAAATAAAATGTAACCAGGATATGTTTCTGTGCGAAAATGTCTACCCTCTTTCTCTCTGACATACTCGCGTTCTCTCGTGTGACAGTGCCTTGCCACAATGGAACCTGGAAACTAACAACAGAAATCCCTTTGCGTCATGTTTTTTTGAAAAAAGTGCTCGTATCTCAAATGAAAACTGAAAATGATGACTCAAGATCTGCTTCGTTAAACCAGCATTAGCGGCGTATGTCTAAACAGAAATCACAAAGTGAAAAATATGATATCTATAGTCAATCCATTTGCTCTGCTCAAAGTCATCTAGGGGTGTGGGGTGTGGGGTGGGGTGAGGAGTATCTCAAAAACAGCTTATTCAAACAACAGTTGGTTCACTCGATCCCTGTAAATCTCCCAAGGTCGAGATGTGCAATATCAAATGTGTCCCCCCAAAACGTCGTAAGGATACAGCAATGGCAAAGTATGAAATCAACGGCATGACTGCAACGCAGCATCCGGTCATTATTCACTCGAATAATATGTCCGTATTGCGTGTGGATTAAAACAAACCAATAAGGCAAAAATAAACTCTTTTTTTTTGGACACCGTTGGTCCAAATGTGGGCGTTTATAAGGTACAGTACCCTATACACAGTTTTAGACTTAAAGTTGTTGGTGGGCGTTTGCTCGATACTGGTCGTTTACAAGGTAGTTTACGTAATATGATTTACCAACAAGCACGAGCATACGTGCGTGTGTGTGTGAGTGTGGGGTGGGTGCATAACTCTTCTTTTTCTTTTCACACACACACACACACACACACACACACACACACACATACACACACACGCGCGCGCGCAAACAAACGAATGAACGAACAGACGCACAATTATACACGCAGGCACGCACGCACACATGGACACACACAGATATGCAGGCACGTACACACATACACAAAAACAAACACACACGCACGCACACACACATCTACACCCACTCACACACACACACACAATCACCGGCGCGGCACTGTTATGCGTATCTTCACGCGTAAAAACAACTTATTTTGTCATCATTTTCACGAGTTTTCATTCACAAACACCTGGGAAATAAATCTCATGTTCCCCATGCAATAAATCCCCGGTTACCATAGTTGCAGGAAGCAGGTTATACATGGATAATCAAAAGCAAACCCAATCCAAACGCTCGGGGATTCTTCGGCTCTTTTCATTGGCGTTTCCCCAGGCCTAAACAGACGACACGACACTGCTTTGCGAAGTTCCAAAAACGAACTGGCAAAAAACAAAAAACAAAACTACTTCATGAAAGGTCATAAATTCATCACAAACAAAGGAAACCTAGCGACATGTTTTGTCTTCTTGCAAAGTCATTGAGTGCGTGTATCTGTGTTTTGATACACAGACGTTTGGAAAAACACGAACGTCAAGTTCAAGTCAAACCAATTGACCCCTGACACACAAATTTTGACCCGTGCACAAGACGTTGTATCGATAAACGAAGCGCAAATAAGAAATAATAATAAAAGCAAAAAAACATAGCAACAAGATATGCAAACATCTAACAAAGCCGAGCAAGCAGAATGACAGGTCTAATGAAAAACAAAGAGGCAATGAGTCGGAAACAAGATCGCGATTCTTTCCTTCGCTGCACGACGCAAATCTTCTGTGACGTTTGACCCAACGTAGCTTCCACATTCGATCACTAAGCTTAATATTTACAACTGAAAACCGAGGGGGTGGAATACTGAGAGGAACCTACAGAACTGTGCATCCTCAAACCTGACATATTTATCCCAACATTTTATGAACTCAAAACACAGAAAGTTGCTTTCACACGCCAGCTTTGATTGCAACAACGTGCTGGGGCCCCCAACATGTGTTGTCAAAACGGAACTCGTGTTTTAAAGCATGGCTCCCTGTGTTGATTTGGCACTTATTTTCTCACTACCAAAATGATGACAAAAACGATGTTTGGTGGTTTGTTGTCAGACCAGCTTTTTTGTCGGTCCTCGGGGGGCATATCGACTTTTGTTTCATATTTATTGACCAAGGCCGAAGGCCGCGGTCACTAAATATGAAACAAAAGACGATAATTATGCTCCCCCTCGGACCGACAAAAAAGCTGGTGTGTCAACAACCCATCAAACGTCTTATATACCACGGCAGAGCGGGGCGGCCCCAGAGCAAAGGGTTGAAGCTGCACGAGTTTCATGCTCTTCACGCTGAAACAACGCTCCATGGGAGCTGCGTCACGGCAATTATTCGGTGTACTCCCGGTTGACCGTATCTCGTTTCTCCGTATTTCGTTTCTCCGTATCTCGTTTCTCCGTTTCCTATTTCTCCGTATGCATTCACTGGAACGCACTACAAGTGCCGTTTGACCGTATAGAGTACTCGCTCGTGTTTGTTTGTTTTACATTTGTGAATGCCAATCACAGACACACACTTGAGCATGAGCAGGCATCGATTTAACTTTTGAGATATCTTTTTCTTGCGTCTAACTCTTGTTTCAGACGTTGAAATCGCTTTTGTGATTCGTAAGCGTCCGATTCCCTCATGCTCACAAGGGATGAACAGGCATCGATATAACTTTTGAGATATCTTTTCCCTGCGTCTAGCTCTTGTTTCAGACGTTGAAATCGCTTTGATGCGTACACGTATCTTCTTTTACGCGGCTGTGGTGAAAGCATACGGTCAAACGACACTTTCCAATACGGTCAAACAATACGACGCTTCTGATACCGTCACGGTTAACTGGACGGCGGCTACATCAATAGTACGGAGAAACGAGATACGGCGAACCGGACCCAAACCAATTATTCGTACCCTTCATCGTCGTGGGGGTATATTACAATACAGTCGAACCTGTCCTTGTGACTTCCTCTCGAAAGCGAGTACTTGCCCGCGGTGACCATCCCCAAGATCCCAGACAAGTGTTTCTTCTATGGATTCATCTATGCATTTCGACCGCATTGTTGGTTCTTTCTGTCTTTCTTTATTTGGTGTTTAACGTCGTTTTCAACCATTCAAGGTTATATCGCGACGGGGAAAGGGGGGAGATGGGATAGGGGAAAGGGGGGAGATGGGATAGAGCCACTTGTTAATTGTTTCTTGTTCACAAAAGCACTAATCAAAAAATTGCTCCAGGGGCTTGCAACGTAGTACAATATATGACCTTACTGGGAGAATGCAAGTTTCCAGTACAAAGGACTTAACATTTCTTACATACTGCTTGACTAAAATCTTTACAAAAATTGACTATATTCTATACAAGAAACACTTAACAAGGGTAAAAGGAGAAACAGAACCGTTAGTCGCCTCTTACGACATGCTGGGTAGCATCGGGTAAATTCTTTCTCGTCCCAACCAATATGGGACTCCCCCTAACCCGCGGGGGGTCGCATTGTTGGTCGTGGTCTGTTTTAGTCGTTTTCTCGGATAGTCGATATAGACAGGTTCGACTGTACATGTGTTTTTGCTGAACACACCACTCTTGGTTCCGTCGTCGGTGTCGTTTCCAGTCTTACCCGCAACGTCTATAATGAGGGCACTTTATCTGGTTAGGGTCCGGTTGACCGTATCTCGTTTGACCGTAGGGGAAGGGCCCCTAATATGGACCACTTTTTGTTTATTGCTGATAACTAGCTTGTTTTCTTGCGAAGAAGTTTCATTTTGTGGTTGGTAGTCCTTCTCTCTTAGTTTAACCGTTAGGCCTAATTAGAGTGAAATAGCTTTGATAGACCTTCAGCAAAAATTAAATACAGAAAAAATCACAAATGGTCCATATTAGGACCAGTAAAGAGGCCTTCACGAATCACTGTAAAAAGCCCCCTATACTTCAAAATAACATGATACAACTTAGTGTGCAAGTCAGACTCATTCAAATATGCTTTAGATTTAGCTGTTTCGGGTTGATGAGAGCATTATTTGAAGCACACCAGGAAACTGAAGAAGCTTATCAAAAACAGAGTGAAAAGAAGTGAAATTATCAACTTCCACACAAAAAAGACTATTTGTTAATATATTTTGGAAATCTCGAGGGCTAGTTATAGGTTATTTTCAGCAAGCTTCTTAATGAATTAATTAAACTTGCCTTTATTTTTTATTTTCTTCAATTTGTTGAAGGTGGTCCATATTAGGGGACTCACACATACTTTGAGGTTTTGCTATTATTTTTTGTTTGCAGTAGAAACTCGGGGTACACACTGTTAAAATGTAAAACATACTGTCTTAGCTGTCCTATATAGCCATTTTTGTGTTATGAAAGCTTTGGCTGAGGACAGAAACGAGTCCGTTTTAGGCGGCAAATTTAGAGTGAACGCTGCCAAAAATGAAAAAAAGCGAAAAAGCCTAACGGTTTTGAGGTTTGTGTTTCTGCAACTGTTTTGACATGTGCAACTTATCCAGAGAGGGTGAATAAAGCAAATGAAATTGTTTTGAGCGCTCTAGCGCCGTTAGTTTGTCAGAACAGGAGGTGGTCCATATTAGGAGCCGGTCCATATTAGGAGCCCTTCCCCTACTATTGATGCAGCCGCCGTCCAGTTAACCGTGACGATAACCGAAGCGTTGTATCGTTTGACCGTATTGGAAAGTCTCGTTTGACCGTATGCTGTTACCTGATCGTGCGTATGTATGTGTGTGTGTGTGTGCGTGTGTATGTGTGTGTCTGTCTGTCTGTCTCTGTGTGTGTGTAGAGCGATTCAGAGTAAACTACTTGACCGATCTTTATGAAATTTTACATGAGAGTTCCTGGGTATGATATCCCCAGACATTTTTTTCATTTTTTGGATAAATGTCTTTGATGACGTCATATCCGGCTTTTTGTAAAAGTTGAGGCGGCACTGTCACACCCTCATTTTTTAATCAAATTGATTGAAATGTTGGCCAAGCAATCTTCGACAAAGGCCGGACTTTGGTATTGCATGGAGGCCTACAAATTAATTGATGACTTTGGTCATTAAAAATCTGAAAATTGTA
>NC_090245.1:61592969-61595469 GCF_037325665.1 Littorina saxatilis
AGTCTTTTTTGTCATGATACCCCTAAAAAATGACGCAAAAAGTCCTGTTTTTGACCGCTCTTGCGATCGACACCTGCAACAGTAGGACTAGCGTAGCTCTCGAAAAACGCAAGGTAGCAAAACAAACTGTCCAGGGTAGATACTTGGGTTGACTTTCATTTGAAATGTCAAAGCTGCAAAGTTTTTGCAATTGTGATTTTTTGTTGATTTTTAAATTGGCCCTTCCGTTTTTGTCGGGTCGATTTTGATGGTACGCTTACTTGAGCGGCGGTCACGTGGTCCCTGTCAAAGAAATATGTTATCCAAAGGGTGATCCTGCAGGTTAAGTGAATGACCTTAACTGTCATATAAAGTTTTAATGAAATGACACGGGGATTAATGCTTTAATTTGGGTTTGAAATTTGTTGTAATAATTTTTTGGCCAAGTTTAGAATGAAAGTAAGAAAGAAAGCGAAACGAAAACTAAACAACAGCAGCAGCAACGAAGAAAATAACAGCAGGATATAAATTGGTGCCATAAATTGTACGCTGGGAAAAAATCAATGCTTCAAAAAATATAGACTGTGACGTCGGCGACACAAAGTATGGCGTCATTCATATTTGTTCGGTCACTTTGTAAAAGAAGTAGCTAGATCTCTCCACAAGCATTAACTACATGTTCTGGTTAGCACGATGAAAGCGTGAGTACGCAAACCATTTTACATTTAGTCAAGTTTTGATGTTTTAACATAGACAAGGAATCGAGACTGTGACGAGGGTCGTGGTGTGTGTATGAATGTATGTATGTGTGTGTGTGTGTGTGTGTGTGTGTGTGTGTGTGTGTGTGTGTGTGTGTGTGTGTGTGTGTGCATAAAGTGATTCCGAGAAAACTACTGGACCGATCTTTATGAAACTTCACACGAGAGTTCCTGGGTATGATATCCGCAGACTCATTTTTCATTTTTTCGTTAGATGTTTTTGATGACGTTATATCAAAACTATAGCGATATGTCATGTTTAATATAACAATGAGCTCAGAATGAACGAAAATAGGTTCAGTAAGTACTACTAACGCGTGCTTCGCGGCGGCGAGCGTGACCCGTCTCGGACTTCGGTATGGTTAGCCGAGACTATCTAAATGTAGTCTCGGCGATGATTGGTTTGTGGTGTTGATCTTGACTAAATGTTTTTATATCACTTCACCCGACTTGTTTGTTCTCTCCTGCAGCGAAGCTGTAAGACAGAATTGCTATTCAGACTGTCATAACATTTCGTTCTGTTAATAAGCGTATAAACAGTGACTGCCTATGTGACTTCGATAATATTACACAATTCCTCGCAAAACACGTGCTGACCTAAATCACAGAAGCAGACAGGCCGAGTCAGTCGTTAGGCCTTTCTCCTCAGTTACAATGTTATGTGCTGCTCTTGTTGAAACAGTCCTCCGTTTCTTAGACGCTAGATTTGGCGAGTGTGGCGAAGAAGTAACGTTTTTTTAGGCAATTCTCGCCGCAAGGAAATCTAATTTAGTGAGCTGAACTGAACTGCGCTGAACTTTTTTTTACAAAGACGCATAATCACACACACACACACACACACAGACACACACACACACACACACACTCACACACACACACTCACACACACACACACACACACACACACACACACACACACACACACACACACACTGAAATAGGAGAAGTGGGGGAAGCGAAGGTCGAACTGACCTAAATCACACAAAGGGAACGACACAGACACAGCCTTTGGGCCTTTCAGTCGCGTTGCACAGTGTTAGTTAGACGAGTCTGTCGCTCTACAGCGTGTTTTGCATCTCACAGAATAGACATACTAGTTGTTCCTTACACACACGCGCACACACACACACAAAACACACACGCACGCACACACACACACGCTCACACAAGAAGTAACACACAAGTAGTAACACACACACACACACACACACACACACACACACACACACACACACACACAACCACACACACTCACACACAAACAAAATAGGAGAACAGATCGAGCGCTGTTGATAAATGAAGAGGTATACTTTTCCATGCAGATTGCGGACACCTCGCTTGAAAAAACACACCTTTTGTTGTCACTTTCATTATTAGCCTATTTCTTCTAAAATGTGCCTGTCAAGATATCCCGCGTACAATGTTCCAACACTCATGGCTGGTCCAAATGGTATTCGCCTTTCAACACAGGCACCACTGTATTATTATTTGTTCCGCGTCCAACTGATGTGTTTTTCCACCGGGGGTTCCCCAGTTTTTCCATCCACCCTACTGGTGTCTGGATTGAAGATAATCACTTATAATTTCAATTCCAGGGTTAGACTTCTTACATCAGTAATTGTAAACACATTAGGTGTATACTACCTACATTCAACCTTAGCTCTCTCTATTTTGTCTTTACAAGTCACATACAACCACGCGCGCACATACTCTCTCTCTCTCTCTTTCTCTCTCAAGGACTCTGGAAATGTTCCACCATGCTC
>NC_090245.1:61597969-61718388 GCF_037325665.1 Littorina saxatilis
CCGGACGGTACGCCACTGGATCACTGAATGTTTTCAAACAAGGAAGGAATATTTCTTCCACAAGAAAATGATCAGCTTTTTCCGGCAACAGGTTGCTAATGCCTAAAGACAAGGGGCTCACTGTAAACTAGCAAAGATGACACTGACATACTGTAAACATGCCCAACGTGTACAACGCACCGCACTGCTCCGACATTCTACTACAGAAAGAAATGATCTGCTGACGTCAGCTTTCGCCGTGGCTTTGGGATGCCCGGCAGACGTCTGTCCGGGTGGCTAGCGGACGTTTTTAATTATTTTAAAAAAATCAAACCAACTTTTACACAGTGCTTAAGAAGAAAAGTTTGTCAGGGGGATAAGTACTATCTTGTGTTAAAAGGGTTAAGTGTTATCCGTACTCGTGGTTGCTCTGCCCTCGTAAATTGTTGAGTGATACGACCAAAACAAGGATACATTTTAACCCCGAACGAGCCTCAGTAACGCAACCTATGGTGCGCCAAATTGATATTACTATCGTTAACCGTTATATAGGGTTTTGAAACTATCGTTAACTGTTATATAGAGTTTCGAAACTGTCGTTAGCTGTTATATAGAGTTTTTGAAACTCTATATAACAGCTAACGATAGTTTTATCAAAAGTGCGTCGGTGTCGTTCCCAAATGGGAAAACTCTGAAATGCCATTGCTACGAAATGTACATTTCAACTAGAAACACAATTTTTAAAAATTACAACATTAGGAATTGCTTGACCGTTCTTCTCTTGTCGTCTTCTCAAATTATTGTTGAGTTTGTTTAATATTAGCTTTATCATATCATCCGTGAAACATGTTTGCAAATAAAGTAAAATTTTAATGTCAATTTTTACGTTTTTGCAACGCATGAATGGTAATTCAAGCGTAGAATGATATAAAATTATCAATTTTTTATCTTTGACAACACTGGTGAAGTGGCCTAGCGGTTAAGACATCGGCCCCGACATTTCGAGGCCCCGAGGCCTTGAGTTCGAATCCCTGCCAAGTCGTTTATTTTTTCTGCTCGATCCTTCTTGACAATTATGCTCAGCTCTGCGAGAGCAAACCGGATGTTACCACTGCAAAATCCAAGCGTTGACTGAAGCTCTCAAGGTCATACACGCCGTATAGGTGGGGTTTCGGGTAATGTTTGCTGTACAGAAATCTGTACATGATTTTGTCCCTATTTTTCAACCTCGTAGCCCCGGAAAGTCATAAATAGACCACAGCTTTAAACATACATATACCGAAAGTTATTTCGACCAGGTAAATACACTCTTCAAAAAAAGTTAAGGATCGGTTGAAAAAACGGATCTAATTATAACAAATTGCCAACAAATTAAACATCGACATAATAATTAAAAGATTAATGGCGGGGATGTAGCTCAGTCGGTAGCGCGCTGGATTTGTATCCAGTTGGCCGCTGTCAGCGTGAGTTCGTCCCCACGTTCGGCGAGAGATTTATTTCTCAGAGTCAACTTTGTGTGCAGACTCTCCTCGGTGTCCGAACACCCCCGTGTGTACACGCAAGCACAAGACCAAGTGGACACGAAAAAGATCCTGTAATCCATGTCAGAGTTCGGTGGGTTATAGAAACACGAAAATACCCAGTATGCTTCCTCCGAAAGCGGCGTATGGCTGCCTAAATGGCGGGGTAAAAACGGTCATACACGTAAAAGCCGTGGGAGTTTCAGCCCATGAACGAACAAACAAACAAACATTAAAATATTAATGTGTTTGAATTAACAAATAAACAATGAGTCTTGACCTATACTTTTTTTGGCAGGCAGAGTTATTTCCCTTTGTGGGATTTTTCAAAAGCTTTTGCATTTTGGAAGAATAAGGGTGTTTTTTATAGCCCCATGAAATTTGCGGAACGCATGCCAGGGCAAAAGGTTGTGATGCACGTGCTACAACAGGGTCCTGGCTATGAACATCGCTCACCAGCTTGTGTTTAAAGGTTGACACGCTGACACAATTATGCACAGTAGCAACACGAAGAAAACTGAGCGATTGGGATAGAAGAAGGGCAATAGGATGGCTATAAGACGGTGTTGCTGCCAGGCAAGTGGCCCAGAGGCTTGCAGTGGCTCCCTCTGTCATCATCAGACTAAAACAGAGTTTCCACGCAACTGGAAGAGTGCAGGAGCGACAACGTTCTGGTCGGCCCAGAGTCACCACACAAAGAGAGGATCGACTCATTCAGAGGCAGGCCATGCAACAAAGAATGGCTACGGCAAACAACATTAGGCAACGCCTACAAGCTACCACCAACACTGTTGTTAGTGGTCAGACGATCCGAAACCGCTTACACAACTTTGGCTTGCGTGCAAGGCGTCCAGTCCGAGGAACAACCCTGACTGCTAATCACCGAGCAGTTCGCCGAGCCTGGTGCACTCAACATGTGAGGTGTCAACGTCAGCAGTGGGCTCAGGTGTTGTTTACAGATGAGTCCCGCTTTTGCTTGGAACCTGCTGATGGTCGCATCCGAGTGTGGAGGCGTCGCGGAGAGCGCTTCGCAGAAGGCGCTGTTCGGGAACGACAGCGTTTTAGCGGAGGCTCTGTGATGGTCTAGGGAGGGATCAGCACACGTCTAAGGACACCTCTGTACCATGTAGTGGGCAACTTGACTGGTGTCCGCTACCAGAATGAGATCCTGCAATCCCTGGTCGTTCCAGCCCTCCAAGCGATCAGCCCTCGTGCGATTCTTCAGGATGACAACGCACCTCCCCATCGCTCTGCAGCTGTAAACACCTTCATCCAGCAGGCCAGGGTCAACAGGATGCTGTGGCCAGCCAACAGCCCGGACCTGGGGCCAGTTTCATAAGATAGCAGCTTGAACCGACTGACAGTCGATCGACTGCCCTGTCGATGGACTGTGGTTGATCGCCGGGTCACCAAAAAGAGCGTTTCATGAGCGAATCACCGTCACCCGCGGACAACCGCAGTCGACCAACTGTACAGTAATCTGAATGGCCAAGTCGAGGGCTAAATGTAGCAACATTACCACTTCCGTTTGCTCATTCGCACGTAAAAATGGCCGATTTCGAAGAAAAAACAAGTCTCGGCCAGCTCAAAATAACAATGACCGAGACTTTCAGTAATTCCTTCGCGTGACGTCTAACCCTCTTACGCCATAATGTGACGTCTTCAAGACATAACCCTGACTTGTCTCCTGGATTACTGCGTCATGATAGATACATTTCGAAGAACAATCACAAGGTTTGGCTCACAATCCAAAAAAGTGTGAGCATTCTGCCATTGACTGTGCGGATAATTACATTTATTTTCGGTTTACCGCAGTAAGCCGAACACAGTGTTGGGGGGAGAGCATCACCGTGTTTGGCCGACTTCCGGTGAGACGACCCGCAGTCGGCCGACTGAAATTTTGTTCGTGAAACCCGATAACGTCGGATTACTGTGGTTCTCTCGGACAACTGCAGTTGGTCGACTGTGTTTCTGGCTTATGAAACTGGCCCCTGAACCCCATAGAGCACATGTTGGACGAGCTTTGTCGTCGGGTACAGCAACATCACCCTCCTCCTGCCAATCTGGGTCAACTGCTGCAATGGCTCCAGCAGGAGTGGAATGGAGTTCCCAGAGCATTCATATGCAACCTGATCCACTCCATGCGCCAACGATGTGTTGAATGCTTGGCACACAACGGAGGGCACACGCGTTATTGACACTAATTCACATTGTTGTTAATTCCATTTTCGAGGGTTGTCACGTTTGACACACTCTAGCTAAATTGTCGCTGCCGCGTTCGATCTTTGCTTTGTTTGTCATTACTCCTTGGTTGTTCAATTATATAATTTTAAAAAAATGAAAGAATTCGGTCTTGTCTGTTTTGTGTGGCGTGCTTGTAAAAAAGTGATCCTTAACTTTTTTTGAAGAGTGTACAAGTCAATTACATTTTTGGTTTAAACTAGTACTTTTACGCAACCAAGCATGCTCACACACACATAAAACCATAAAACACACACACACACACTCACCATCACCACCACAACCATAAAATTCACGTCACAAGAAGTTTCTTTTGGGTGTCAATAACCGATGGCAGGATTTTTTAATTTCATAGGGACAAAAATAACATTATAATTTAATAAAGAGACCAAAAAGCAATGTACTCACGTTAAAATGACTAACACGGAACGAATAACGTTCCGTGTTCGTCATTTTGACGTGAGTACATTGCTTTTTGGTCTCTTTATTGTTCACTCTCACGTGCAGTCGCCATTGTTTAATATTATAATTTAAGAACACTTGGGGTTTAAAATTTAAAACTAGCACCCAAACAGAAAGGGCGAGGACTGAGTTCCTCACCTACCCAAAAGGACTTGGACGTGAATTCATGTGGGTAAGTTTTACAAAAGGTAACTATACGTATAATAATCCACAAAGACAAGGGGTCACTGTTTACAGGAACACATTCCCTGGTGAGCTGCTTGGCAGCAACAAAATGAGCTTCATCACAAAACGGTTCGATTTCCGACGAGACCCAAAAAACATCACAACATAGGCGGCCCAGAACACACAGTCTGCTTGTGTTTCTACCGCAGTTTCTTCTTGATTTCTAACAGAAAGTGCGGCGTGACTGGGGCTTTTGGTGTGACGTCACATCCTTTTTGGCGCCCGATACCTTTAAGGGTTGATTTCCAAACCACGAGTCTTTGAAAGGGTGATCTAGGCCACTTTCTAGGTGCATTATTCGAACAAAGTTAATATACTGTTTTGCAGAGGAAGGTTTAAGCCTTCGGGCTAAGTGCATGGCATAGAGAGCTACAGTTCTCTTTGTTACTGACACTGGGGATGATACTCATCTTATTGCAAAAATCAAAAAAGGAATTTACGTGAGTTCTATAATTCTTCACAGTATTCTAAGCAAAGGTACTGGTTCTGAATTCAGAGAGCTCCCTGTTCAGTTCTTCTTCAAACGTCTTTGCCTCTCCCGCACAAGAAATAAACAAGTCGCGTAAGGCGAAATTACTACATTTAGTCAAGCTGTGGAACTCACAGAATAAAACTGAACGTAGTCCGCCGCTAGTGCAAAAGGCAGTGAAAATGACGAGCCTGTTTGGCGCGGCAGCGGTTGCGCTGTGCTTCATAGCACGCTTTACTGTACCTCTCTTCGTTTTAACTTTCTGAGCGTGTTTTTAATCCAAACATATCATATCTATATGTTTTTGGAATCAGAAACCGACAAGGAATAAGATGAAATTGTTTTTAAATCGATTTCGGAAATTTAATTTTGATCATATTTTTCATATATTTTTATTTTCAGAGCTTGTTTTTCATCCAAATATAACATATTTATATGTTTTTGGAATCAGAACATAATAAAGAATAATATTAACGTAAATTTGGATCGTTTTATAAAAATTTTTTTTTTTTTACAATTTTCAGATTTTTAATGACCAAAGTCTTCAATTAGTTTTTAAGCCACCAAGCTGAAATGCAATACCGAAGTCCGGCCTTTGTCGAAAACTGCTTGGCCAAAATTTCAATCAATTTGATTGAAAAATGAGGGTGTGACAGTTCCGCCTCAACTTTTACAAAAAAACGGATATGACGTCATCAAAGACATTTATCGAAAAAAAAACAAAAAAAAACCGGCGATATCATTCCCAGGAACTCTCATGTCAAATTTCATAAAGATCGGTCCAGTAGTTAGTCTGAATCGCTCTACACACACACGCGCACACACACACACACATACACCACGACCCTCGTCTCGATTCCCCCCTCGATGTTTTAGTCATAACTTGACTAAATGTAAAAAGACTCTTTTGACATGTGTTTGCTTAAGTCGGAACTGACACAATCAGCCCTATGCGACCAGTTTTGTAGCAACACACACAATTTCTCCCAGTTGCCTGCCTCATGAAGCCTAGAAATGGTGTCCGGAAGAGTGTTCACCAACCCCGATACATGTATGGCTCTGACTGAAAAATTATGCTTTGTACTGAGCCAGAACAGTTTCCTCAATAAACAGTTCATGTAGGGGTTTCTACTCCTTCCTCTGTTAATGATTGCTTTGGTAACACTGTTGTCTGTGTGCACTATCACTGAGCTGTTTGTCCAAGTATGCGCCCATCTTTCAATGCCTTCTATCGCGGCGCATAGCTCTTTATACAACATGACTTCCCTTCTTTGTCTCTGTTAATCTAGGGAGAAAATATCCAGCGATATTTCTCCGTAGGCCTAAAGTTCGGCCATGACCTAGGCAAAATAACTTTTGACCTCTTGATTCCGACCATGAACCCGCTGTTGATAATCTGGAAGGTCGTACCAGAAATGCAGATCTATCTCTGCAACCTCATCTGTGATCAGATGGCCAAGCAATGCGTGACATCTTTTATTCTAAAGCCTTATGGCTCGTTTCGACAAGCATTAAACGGATGAAATTAACCACATGCAGTTTATTCTTCAGAAAAATGCACACAAAAAATGGGTTGGGTTCGGTGATTTGTACATAAACGTCTTCCTCACGATAGATTCGCTGATTTGTCTTATGAAGCCGTCATCAACACGAACACAATGATTGCAGAAGCAAACTCTGTACCTACACGACCGAGACACAAGGCTGATTATTTCACAGCTGCAATGTGAATAGAGAACAAAGACGTTTTGGGTAAGCTTACTCACGTCAGGTCTTCACTGACAAGCTAGGAACAGACGGAAAATTCCGAACAAAAGTAAATGACGTCAAAGTCTCTTTCGCTTTGCGTGTAACTTTGTCATGACGTCTTTTTGTGACGGCAGTATACGCGACAATTATTTTGTTCGCTTCCGGTGTCATTTTAGACTGAAAAGCAACTCAAAAGAAGGAGCTAAGCCTGTGTCTTGAAACAGCTGAAACACTCTTTTGGATTGCCGTTTCAATGTTAACCAAAAAGTTAAAGAAAAAAAACAAGGTTCAGTTGCGAACTGACAGCGGATTGAGCATTTATTCCTGTTGATGAAGGTACGATTGAAGCTTTATTCTCTCCGTCAACCAACAAGACTAGATTTGTAGCAGACGAAAAACAAAGTGTGCGTTTTTCCTGTCTTGTGAAGGCGATTATGTCGTTATAAGTTATCTGTACGTTGTGAAGACATTTCAAAACAAAATTACCAGCTATTGTGTTTTCAGCGTAGCAATAGGGTCCTATATTTAGACGAGACAAGTATAATGCCGACGAGTCGAAGACGAGTCGCATTATACTTGTTCGAGTCTAAATATCGGACCCTGTTGCTACGATGAAAAAACAATAGCGTTTATATAGCTATTCTGACATTAAATGCTGTGTTAAAATCATGTTTTTGTCAGCAACAAGTTTGAAGTACCAGAATGGTCCATGTCGTTGATTGCAGACGACGGTTCCCTTTCCGCATGAAGCCACGGAAATAACCGAACATTGAAAAACCCATGGACATGTATTACGGAGAAAACTCGAGATAACCGGATGTTTAGCATTACGTCAATATGCTAGGAATCATATGACGTCATGACGTATCATGCTTGCCTACGTAGATTGTATGTTCGAAAGTCTGACTTCTGTTGGGAATTCGCGTGGTGAAGACTGCGGTAAATCTGTAGAACAAATAAGAGAACAAGGATTGTCTCAGAAGAAACGACTAAATGTTTCAGACGGTGACCTGTAACTTCATTTCAACATTGCACTATACAATGGACGTTCTATGTGACAGGAGAGTTTGCTGGTTTTGTGTTAAACATTGGAGAGATCGTCTGCTAGAATCAGAGATAGGTCGCTTCAGATAGCAGCTTCTGGAAATTTGCAAGGTTTGTTGCCTGTTAAAGAACTGGATTTTACACGTAATGTATGTCATGTACAAAGCAACAACAAAAACACACACAAAGCAAATGGCATCGTCTGTCGACTAGTCACAGAAACAAACCTGGCGAGGTATGCGTGTACTTTATACACGTGGAAGAAACCGGAACCATGCGTCTTTGTTATTGACAATATGCTTTTGGATATTGAGAAAAATGGCCGACTTCCGCAGCATTATGCTTTGATGATCGGAAGAGACCATCCAATCACAGCCCCCGAATTCCCCCACGTGTTCATCAGAATAGCTATATTTAGCTTTGATGCGTCACGGGATATAAGCTTATACGTTTTCATCCATGGAATTGTTTTTTTCGTCTCAGCAGGGTGAATGAATTCATGATGTCTTTTCCGGAACTGGACAAAACTGGCCTTGCCAAGACTGAAACAAAATATAGTTCTACAACTTCTAGGCTTGGGTTGATTGCCCATGGTGAATTTCCAATGATTTGTTTCCACATCCCATGACAAATTCTCTTTACTTTGGTCATGCCATATATACGTTACAGCTCCGTCCATCCATGGTATCGCGTGATATTTTGTCTCGAGGGGGTGAAAGAATATAATGACGTCACTCGAGTCATCATATTCATTGACCCAGTCTCGACAAAATATCAGGCGATACCATGGATGGACGGAGCTGTAACTTATACATAGTTGATGTGAAGGTCGCTGGCGGCCGGTGTGTCTACGTGAAACACAGAGTATTGCCAGTCTTCTCTACTAAACACACCACACGCTTTTCCACACGCATCAACATGCACATGATGAGTTTCGCCTCTGTTGTAATAAATTACACCATTAAATGTACACAGATAAGCCAACCACCACTGCACATCTTTATGAAACTCGCTGCTGAGTTTTGCTTTGTGATTCTGCTGCCGCAGGGGCTTTATTTATTTATGTTAACTTTATAGCGTCCAAGATGCGCAGCAAGAACAATTTGCCTCCGCGGATACACTGGCAAGCTCAGTTTAAGAGTCCAGCTAAGCGCTGCAATAGCTGCCTACTTGCACGTTTTTGTTTTGAAAATTCATCGAGCTGCTGATGAACTGTTGCCAACTTTTGCTATTATCTCCCAATGACAGAGTGCAATCACGTGTGTCTATTTCTATACCTAGAAGTGTTATGCGCTGCATGGGTCCAACAATCTTGTCCCAGCTGATATGAAAACCAAATCTCCGAACAAGGTTTATCAGGCAATGCAAAGCTTTATTGCACTCTTCTCGAGTCGGTGCAATCAGCAGAAAATCATCAATGTAAACAACCACACCCTTTATGCCACGACATTTCTTGAGAGAGTCTATGGAAATGACTTGGTGCTTTTGAGGCCCCAAAGGGGAACCTTGTATCAAATAACTAGGTTGGTGCTCCTTCTCCTTTTAAACGCCACTTCAGTCCTGTAACTCTGTAATCATCTCTATGCGCTGGTACAGATCTGTAGGCAGATTTAAGGTCCAACTTAACCATCCAGTATCCTGTTTTCCTTCTCTCAACGACTTAGTCACAACCAAACCCTATTAATACTGGCAACTGTTATAGCAATACCAGACATGGGCTCGTATTCTTGAAAAAGCTGCAACATTGTGTCCTTTAAAGTCAAACTGTCGTTTAACTACCGCCCGGTATTTATTTTTACTGGCCAGTAATTATTTATTTTCCCCCGGTATTAATGTGTGTCTGGCGGAAGGTCGGCAGCTACCAGAATTGGTTATTTTTAGAATAGGAGATTCCTCATGCTTGCTCCTCTCTACAAACAATATTTGAACAAGATTTATTCTTGAAAAAGCTGCAACTCATATACTGGCCTGTAAAACTCAATAAGTCCGCCAACTGCTAAGTGTTATTTATGAAACACCGGTAAGTCCTTACCGGGTTGTCTCCGAGCTGTAAAGTTAGAGGACCCATCCCCCTCCTGTAAAGTCGCTACCTGTCAGTAACTTCACCAACACTGTCCATTAAAACCGTCAAGTTCGAATAAATCTTGTTCAAATATTGTTCGTAGATTTATGTCCCTCATGGACACACATTGGTGTCATTTAAGCACCGATGCATTGCGGTCAAATACGAGCTTCTGCTCGCGAAAGATTTCAACCGATGCTCGATCATAACGGCGTGTTGCGAAAGCGTGCTTGCGTCTTGTTTAATGCATTACAGTGGCGACAATTTGGTGTCTGATTCCGTAGCCGAACGGTTATCGAATTCGCCTGATGCGCGATTGAGTCGAGTTCGAATCGCCATCAGGCCTTACTTTTTTTTCTTTTTTTTTTACTCTTTGTCATTAATTTTGTTTGTTTTTGTTTATTTTCTTCGTGTGCAAAAGAGTACGTTGTAATATCAAAATTGATTTAAAAAATTAATTTTAGGCGAGAATGAGGTTTTTTTTTTAAATTGATGGTTAACATGATATTACCGTTAACTACCTTGTATACGCCCACCCACCCTATGTACCAGTTTTGCCCAAAAGTGGGGGGTGGGCGTTTACTAGGTACTATACCCTTGGCAGGAGCGGGTCCTTAGCTAGAAAAACGATATTTTGGTCATGTGTCATAGAAGTGTTCAAAGGATGCGTTATTGCACAAACCCCCCCCCCCCCCCCTCTCTCTCTCTCTCTCTCTCTCTCTCTCTCTCTCTCTCTCTCTCTCTCTCTCTCTCTCTCTCTCTCTCTCTCTCTCTCTCTCTCTCTCTCACACACACACACACACACACACACACACACACACACTAACACTAACACTAACACACAAAATCAACCTCTTCAGACATCACTTCCCGCCAAAGATGAAGCTTTGAAGATGAAGACCATTGTTGGAGCAGTCCGCGGTACAAGCCATCAACAACTGTACGACGAGTCAGGCTTTATTTCACTTTAAGAGAGGCGTAAACGTCAAAAATTGATATTATTTCACAAGATTGTACACCGTAAGGTGCCAAACTACTTACATGCGATATTGCCACCATTAATATCAACTAATAATCCATATCGCCAGCGCAGACCTTTAGATAGGAAAGTTCCATCGTTTAACACTGAATTATACAAACACTCATTTCTCCCATCTACAACACAACTCTGGAATTCTTTACCAGACTACATAAAACTTAGTAAGTCCCTCAAGCACTTTTTGTCAAAAAACTATTTAAGTCCGCCGTGTTATTGGTATTCTGGAGATCGCATATCACAAACAATTCACTGTAAGCTCAGGCTATATATAAGTGATCTTAATAACGATCTAGTGAGACGACACGTTGCTACAGATGCATCTTGTGACTGCGGATTTCCGTCCGAAACCGTAAAACACTTACTATTAGATTGTCCAAATTATCGCGAAGCACGTCAAGAAACCATACATACCCTCCCTAATCACAGTATTCACCTCCCCCACCTTCTAAATGGAGACAGACAGTATTCTGTAGATTTGAACAGGAACATTTTTTCCAGAGTACACTCGTTCATTGAACGTTCAGGCCGCTTTGGGCAAACCAGAATTAATGCTCCACAAGCCGGACAACAACTTTAATTTCTGCACAACTCTTACCCATCCCTCTTCTTTTTATTCCTTTTCTTCCCCTCCTTCCTTCCTAGATCTCTTACTGTCTTTCTTTATAATGATTATGCAACGTTTATTATGTTATTATAATTTTGGATGATTAATGAGATGAGGATGATTATAATGATGATGCTTTGGATTTCCAATTTGGTTTATTTAGACAAATTGTTCAGCCGTTACTGCCTTACGTTATAATATCCATGCAGGAACACCACTATAAGCTTCTAGCTTGTTGTTGTTACCTGTGTCTTTTGTATACATGTCATGATTGTAACATTTGTTGAAATAAACTTATGTTTAAACCAAAGATGAAGCTTTCGTTTCTTCTTTTTCCTCCCAGTCAAAAATGTATTGCGATTCTCTAGCCACTCCAGAAACCTTTTTCTGTCCAATCCCCGAAGCATGTCAAAGGAAAGGAAACAATTGAAAAACAGCAGACTGAATAATCTTTATTTATTTTCCTTGTCTACTAGCCAACTGGTCGAAACTGGGGGTGGGCGTTTACTAGGTACTATACCATGTACACCTGCATGCAACTGAGGTTTATAAAAAAAAATCAAAAAAATCTCCCCGTGTTTTTATTTCATTCAGTTTGTTTGGGTTGTTGCTATTGACTTTGAAACTGACACGCCGGCGAAAACGCCGGCAACGCGTGCGCAGAGAAGAGCAAGCATCGGGAATCTTCAATTCTAAAAATAACCAACTGGTAGCTGCCGACCTTCCGCTAGACACACATGAATACCGGGGAAAAAAAATAATTACTGGGCAGTAAAAATAAATACTGGGCAGTAGTTAAACGACAGTTTGATTTTGAAGGACACAATGTTGCAGCTTTTTAGCCAGCGTGTCAGTTTCAAAGTCAATAGCAACTACCCAAACAAACTGAATGAAATAAAAACACGGGGAGACCCTTTTTATTTATTTTTTATTTTTTGGTTTTTAATCTCAGTTGCATGCAGGTGGCTGCTACCGCATTTTAGGTGGGTTTTTTCTCTCTCACCTTTGTTTTTTTTTAAGCGGGAAGCATCCTTCTTCATGGTTATTTATTTAATTTTTTTAATCAAATGTTTACATGTTTAAGTTAACAAACTTTATCAATAAACTAATATCATGTTAACCAAAGATTTAAAAAAAAACACCATTCCAGCCTAAAATTATTTTTTTTAGGTATAACGTACTCTTTTGCACATGAAGAAAATAAACAAAAATAAACAAATGCCAAAGAGTAAAAAAAAACTACGGGCAGATGGAGATTTGAACTCGACTCAATCACGCATCAGGCGAACGAGAGAACCGTTCGACCACGGAATCAGTTGAAAATAAACGGACACTGTAATGCATTAAAGAAGACGCTAGCACGCTTTCACCACAAGCCGGTATGATCGAGCATCGGTTGAAATCTTTCGCGAGCGGTATCTCGTATTTGGCCACAATGCATTGGTGCTTAAATGACACCAATGTGTGTCCATGAGGGACATAAATCCACAAACAATATTTTAACAAGATTTATTCAAAATTGACGGTTTTAGAGGAGGGGGATGGGTCCTCTAACTTTACAGCTCGGAGACACCCTGGTAAGTCTTTACCGGAGATTCATGAATAACACTTAGCGGACTTATCGAGCGGAAGTGGTTTTACAGGCCGGTATATGAGTTGCAGCTGTTTCAAGAATACGAGCCCTGATCTATGCATATAAGCCCATTCAGGCATTTAACTTGCATTTCAAACCACAATCATCCAAAGGTTATCTATCATTTTTGGATTTCAGCTTCACAGTTAACACAACAATGTGTTCAGTTAATTCTCATAAGCAAAGTAATTCAAAAGAGAATTCTTCTCTTCTCGCCTGGTTTGCTGTTCATTTTCTACAGGTCGCTTATAAAATTTGAAGAATGTTTTAGCGTTTGACCATCCAGCTGACTTTAAAATGTCATCAATAGAAAAACCACTTTTCAACATAGCAGAAGCTGACGCTCCCCTGAAACTGTGTGACGTGAATTTACAAATGTCAGCGTCAGCCAGGACATCCTTCAACCATGTTGAAATAGTGTCTTTACTAGCAGGCCCAAAGGGCCGTACGTAACAAAGCAACAGTTGGTCATTGTTATTCCTCAAGTCTGTTGTACGCTTGATATATTCAAGAAAACAGTTCACAACACACACTTTTAGATCTGTGTATTTGTGTAATTCGAGGGCTTGTTGGTGATGTCCAGGTCTTGTATGCTTTAACTTGTCAATCACCTGAATAGTGCATCCTTTCTCATGAAACTGAAGACAGCTAAGCTTAACAAAATGAATGGTCTGGACCCTCTGAGCAGTTGTTATCAAAAGCAGAGCACAAAGTTTCTTTGTCAACTCTTTCAAAGACAACTCCGAATTGTATTCTTTCTTTTTGAAATGTTCCAATAACACTGACACATCCCATGTTGCCTTGTATCTTGGTAATGGTGTTCTCATTTCAAATACACCCTTCATGGATCTTGTCACCTTTGGGTGTGTACCTATCGACCTTTCTTGGTCATAATGCATGACAGTAGAAATTGCACTACGTGCAGTATTGACGACACTGTAGCCAAGTCCCTCTTCAAAAAGTTAAGTGAGGAAAGTCAGTACCAAGCTTACAGTTGGATGAAAGGAATTACAGTTTGCCAGCGCGCAGGATACGAAGCATATTGTCTTTTGTTTGACTCTCTCACATACAATGTCACACGTTCTTCCATGAAATCCTTGCCTGATAATTGAACCGCGAGTAATTGCAGTTTGTGATGAAGAGGATGGGCTGCATCTGAGTGTGGCAGTTGTAGAGTTGTCTTTCCCTGAGGTAAGCGAATAGGCTGCTGTATCAGAAGATTCAGCATTTGGGGAAACCACACTGCTGTTGGCCAGTGGGGAATGATGAACAGACCCTCGGCTTGGTCTGCTTCCAGTTTGCAGAGAATCTTCTGGATCAAACTGAAAGGAGGGAATGCATAAACACTATCCCACATGCTCCAGTTTACAGTAAAAGCATCCACAGCAATGGAGTCTGGATCTGGGCCCCAAGAAATACATGGTTTGGTTTAAACAATGTTTATTCATATTTTACTTGTTCAGGAAATGTACATCGACATAAGGTGAAAACAACAACAAGCCTACGGCAAATGGTTTGATTTGGCAATTTAGCCAAACAAATCAATATGAGGCCGTGAAAACTTCAAAACCAGCTTTTGAAAGATTTTAGGATGTTGATCCATTCTGTTCTGTCAGTTCATTTTCTTGATTTTCTATCAGCCTCAATGTTCAGTTTTCCAGGAATATAGGTTATTGTCAACTATAATTATATCCCTGTTTCTCCACCAGATCCAAATCTGTTTTGCTATTTCATTACACTCTCTTGAGCGAGAACCACCCATATTCTTGACATAGGTTACAGCACACACATTGTCACACATGAGTTTTACATGTCTTCCAGTGACTTCTTTTTCAAAGCACCGCAGCCCACATTCAATGGCTAGCAGTTCAAGTGCATTTATGTGCATGTCTTTTTCTTGCTCATTCCACCTGCCTCCTGTTGATTTTGAATTACAAACTGCTCCCCATCCACCAGATGTAGAAGCGTCAGTTTTCATTTCCAGGGAAAGTGGTTTCACTGTAATCCACCATTCAAGATCTCTCTTTGCTTTCTTTGTTATGCTCATAATGGCATCACAATTGCCAGCATTCACTTTCAAAGCTTTGGTTTGTCAACTTCTCCAATTGTCTATAGTGGAGTGGTCTCCATTTTACCCCTGGGAAAGCTGCCACAAGCTTTCCAATAAACTGTGCTAGTTCTCGTACAAAAAAAACTTTCTTCTGCATTAAACCAAGACAAGCTGATTTGATCTTGTTTCTCTTTTCCTCTGACAGAGTAACAGTCATTATTTTTGAGTCAAGGATGAAACCAAGATACTTCAGTTTATGGGTTGGAACAAGGACTGATTTTTCATCATGAACTGTGAACCCCAGCTTCTGAAAAAGGTTGACAGTTGACTGAATGTTCTTTTTACACTCTTCAATTGACTAGCCTTGCAGGTAACAATCACCAATAAAGGAGGCGGAGAGAAAACCTTGTGCTCTCAAAAAAGCATACACTGGCTTCAGAAGTTTAGTGAAGTATCTTGGACAGTTTGGAAAACATGTGTAAGCATACAACTGACCTCTCCACTGAAACTTGAGAATTTTTCTGAAATCTGTATGAACTGGAACTGAGTAATAAGCGTGACGAAGATCAACATATGCCATATAACATCCGTCTTTCATCATACTTGTAGCAGAGGACAAATTTTCCATTTTGAAATGTTCATACTCCACAGACTCATTGGATTCTTTCAGATTCAATATCATTCTGTATGAACCATCAGGTTTTTGGACCAAGAAAATAGGAGAGATAACCACGCCTTCTTCATGTTCTGACTTAACAATCACTTTCATGACAGAAAATTTCTGTATTTGTTCATCAACTTCATTCCACAAATTTCCTTGAACCTGATTTTTAGGTACCACAGAACTTTGTAATGTGAATATGTTAGAAATAGGAAATTTTACTCCTTGTACCATTTCAATAATAAAGGGGTCAGAGGTCAGTTGTTGCCATTCATTCACAAAATATTTCAGTCTGCCTGCTTTGAAACATGGTGCACAATTCTTGTGGTTATTTACCCACCTCTGGTATTATGCATGAACGACTGGTGTTGTGGTCCTCTGTGGCCACCTGGTCCGGTATCTCTGACCTCGGCCACGTCCCGCTCTCGGTGTCCATTGCTGGCCCCGCGTCCCACGACGCCTGTTCACCCATCCCCCGTTTTTGGCGACTTCCGGCATGCGCATCTCGTATATCCTGTAGATTCGGTAAGCTACATGATATGGAATAGGAACTTTCTATCAGAATCACATTTTAAATCGTCCTCCCATTTTTCGATCTTTCTAGAAATGGATGTTATATTTTCATTGTTGCCTAGCCAATCACAACTAAATGGGTTTTGTGGCAAAAAAGGGCTTTCTAACTTGCTATCTCCCACCTTGTTGGTTTTAGTTGGCTGCGCATTGTTCTATTATATCTGGAGACTGGATTCTGAGCACCGACAGGAGCTGGCGGTTGTGTGAAGCTGTGGCTGACTGCCGGGTGTTCGCGCTGGAGGCACACCGAACACACATGTTCGAATTGGCAGCGGGGGGCATACCTGCAATGCCCCTTGTTCCATTGGTGGCACACCTCCCTGCCCGAGGGGGCCATCACCCTCCTGTGTCCTAGGTGATGGCCAGAGGTGTCCGTAGGGGCGGGAGGCTGCCCTCTCCTCTGCTGTGGTGTTGGTCCCCGCTCCCACAGGGCCACGAGAGCGAGGTGCTGGGAGTCGCTACCCCACTTGTACCCTTCTGCTGCCTGGTTCAGGCGATACTGGTCGTCGTATATCATCACTGATGACCGCGTGTAGCGGGCGGCCATCTCTCCCACCTTCCCGGTGTATGCCAGGTAGTCCAGTGTCAGCTGGCCAGATTCTAGTAGTTTTGACATATTGCGACTGTTTGCTGCAATCCATAACGTTATCTGGTTTCGGTTCTTGGGAGGGGAGGCGAAGGGAAATGCCCCCGCTGAGCTGCACCTCCTCTTGCCTCTCGCACATTCCAATAAAGTCGACAATACGTAATGCGCCCTCACCTGTTTGAGATCGATGCCAATTGTCGCTGCCTATTGACGCTGACTGGGACGGTCCGCTTAGTAAGTCATGCAGCGATTGAGTGCCCCTTGCCGTATGGTCTGCACCCGCCGTCGTAGGTCCGCCATTCTCTGTTTGTAGTGCTGTAAGGGGGCCCACACAGCTACAATGTGGCCTCGTTTTAGGTTTAGGGCTGTCAAGTCTTCCTTTGTGGCATGTAGGAGGGCCATTTTTCTATCGAACCCCTCTTTCCGCAGTTCTTCTGTCGCCGTGCTGGGAAGCTCATTTGACCACTTGTCGAACAAAGTCACAGTTGCTTCAGATTCCATTTTTGTTCTAAGAGCGAAGAGCGCTGCTGCGACGTGGGCGCAGGTACTTTCTTCGCAAATGACCGGCTAGCCTGGTCGACTGCTGGACAGTCATATACAAATACTGACATCAACTCACATAAAAAGAAGGTAACATAAAAAGCGTGCAGAATAAACGCACGCTTCATTGAGCTGAATTTTATTTATTCTAATTTTTTTTTATTTATTCTAAAAAACACTTTGATCATCAAGCAAAACGTGATATCACTAAATTGTTATTTTTTATTCATAAACTCAGAGGCAAAAGAAACGCAACTGCTGCAGTGAAGATGGGTTACCCATGAATTTTAATGTCGAATTAATTATTTCGGGTTAACAATAACAAGGAAACGAATTGACCGATACAAAAACCATACGGAAAAGTGTATTGGGATGAGAGCATGACGTGCCATGTTCCACTGAACACTGTTTGAAGACTGTTGAAAGTCAAAAGCGTGTTGCTCCTCCCTGGGCGTTGATGACTGTGGCGCACCTCCGGTACATGGAGAGGACGAGGTGATTAATTTGCTGCTGAGGGACCTGAGCCCACACCTGGGTCACGGCAGCACGCAGTTCTGCTGCTGTGCGGGGTCTCCGGGCAAGGGCATTAATCCTTCTTTGCATGATGTCCTAAAAGTGTTCGATTGGG
The DNA here is from genome assembly GCF_037325665.1 of Littorina saxatilis. NCBI lineage: Eukaryota > Metazoa > Mollusca > Gastropoda > Littorinimorpha > Littorinidae > Littorina > Littorina saxatilis. The sequence continues at coordinate 61,616,035 of NC_090245.1, forward strand.
TTGAGATCCGGAGATCGAGCAGGATGAGGCAGAATGTTTACGCTGTTGTGACGCAACCTGTCCTGGGTAGCACGTGCAGTATGGGGACGGGCATTGTCTTGCTGGAACAGGCAGTTCTGGTACCTCTGGACAAATGGAACCACATAGGGACGCAGGACTTGATTGATGTAGCGATCTGCATTGACACCATTCCCACGACCTTGGCCGACGTTCTGAAAGACGACAGGTCCTACTCGCTAATTGACACCAATGGCGCCCCATATCATGACGCTGGCACCTCCCCATCGATCATGCTGCAGGATGTTATTGTTAGCAAACCGCTGTCCAGGTCTTCGCCAGATCCGGACACGCCCATCGCCAGGTTCCAGGCAAAAGCGCTTCTCGTCCGAAAAAAGAACCCTCCGCCAGTCCCGATGGCGCCAGTGGGCATGCTGCTGGGCCCAGGCTAGACGACCCCGGCGATGCTGAGCTGTCAATACAGGACGTCGAGCAGGACGCCGATTTACCAGGTTCTGCCCACCAAGGCGTCGGCGTAGAGTTCTGGCACTGACGGGTTGTCCATGCACCCCAAATGTGTTACGGACTGTGTTGGCGACAGTTTCGAATGCATCTCGCTGGTGTTGATGGACAAGATGGCGGTTGTTACCCGGGGTCTGCCACGTCCTGGTAAGTCGCAGGTACTGTTATTGGCATGACAACGTTGCTGCAGGCGATAAACCGTGGTGACATTTACTCCAAATGCCCTAGCAACTTGCTGAACTGATTGTCTGGCATCAAGTCTCCCGATCGCCTGTTGGCGCTGATCTGGTGATAGTCTCGGCATCGCGCCTGTGTCGCAGAAATGAATGTTGTAACAGTTTTGTGAGTACGGTACAGCTTGCCTGAACACTCTGAACACGAAAAGCTGCTTTTCTACATTGTGCATAAGCTGAAAGTGGTCCCCATGACGGTTTGGGATCCCCGTCAACAAGACCTCACGTGTGACCCAGATAACGGCAAACACGGTTCTGACAAGATAAGACCGCTAAAACAACACGTGCAGAACATGCTAGTATCATTATTTTCTTTTTATTTCAAGTCCATAAAGGTTTAATTAACGCATCCTTTATTTGCGTTTCTTTTGCCTCCGAGTATTTAAAGAGAGTCTTGCAGGTCATTCATCACGTTATCGGTCTGTACATTAGAAAGAGGTGTCCACCGGATAAGTACTGATCATGAATGACAACGACTTTTGTCATCATCATTTAGTAGATCATCAACCGAAACGTTTCCCCGGGTACTTGACATCACAGACTGTAATGCTTTGTTTGATAAAAAAAAAATCAGTATGAATATGTAAGACCGTGTTAAAACAGGGTTGTTTAAAAAAACATTGATAAAGGAACGTTCACAAGCAATTTATAAATCCAAGGAGTATTTGTTGCAGAAGGTGAGTATACCTGAACATTGAAACAAAAAGTGAAAGAATTTCGCGTTATGATTATTTTTGACTTGTAATCTTGCCAAACACAGTATTGCAACACTTTTTGTATCTCAGAAGTAAAGGTCAAACCCGTGTATTTGAATCAAAAATGCAAAAAAAGGTGTTTGTTTTGGCTTTTTGGTGCACTTATAGATTGAGGATTTTTTTTACGGGGGTCACATAACAGCCACTCAAATGTGGGCACCTCCCAAATCAAACGACAAGAAACTAAGTCTTGAATTAAAACAAATTCAACAAAAATTCTCAATTGACAAAATTCAGTAATATGTGCATACCGAAAGAATTATCTAGTACATGTGTTTCTATATGGCTATCTTCCGCGCTTTTTGTGTTACGCCAATTCGAATGAAGTAGGTGTCAACAGCATTAGAGGGTGAAACCCAGATGATTTTGCGTCACGACAAAAGTCGTTGTCACCCGTGGACACCTCTTTTTAACATATCTACCGATAACGTGATAAATGACCAGCAAGACTCTTTTTATTTAAAAAAAACAAAAACAATTTAGTGTTAAGCGCGCAACCTATTTCAGAACAGGCTTAAAGGCGAACATCGGCAGGAATTTTTCTCGTGGAGCGACCTAAACTTGAACCCGTCGCTATTCTTGCATGTCTGTTTACTTCGTGTTGCACGCAAAAATTGAGCGACTTCCTTGCCGCGTGGACTGACGAAGCTGTTTTATTCTCGTGACTGAAAACACTGCAGTGCGTGCAGTTTTTGACGAGCCGCAGGAGCGGCGAGTCATATGGTCTCGGCTCGAAAGCTGTCTGTGGAGGCTGCGTGCTATAATTAGCTGACCTGCTGCGCGAGCAGTCACTGCAGAGTTTTGAGATAACTTTGTAACACGTTTTATTTTATGCTCCTCAAGAATACAACTTTGGGCAACGTGCCACGTAAAACTACACGCAACAAGGATTCAGTAGGTACCAAACATGCCTTGGTCAGAAGTAGAATGTAAATGAATCTTTATAAAGAAATAGGCTACTTCAAACGACAGCCACAGCCACGGTTGGGTTCACGGCATCAAACCGATGCGACTCTCCGTCATATCATACACGTAATCAATCAAAAAGATGACTAATAAACATGTAAACTACATGTATACGTCTATGGTCGGACATAAGAAAGGAGAGCTTCCCCCGGGCCTGTGCATGTGTTGTTCGTTGTGCGTGTGTAAATGTACACAACAAACTGACGACAAAACTGAGACAGACCTCTTTCGCTTCAGTCTTGCAAAATTTAAAGACGAATACAGGTAGAGCGTGCATTATACTAACTGTTTGGTAAAAGTATCAAACGTTTCTTTTTATAAATAAGTGGCAGGCTTACAGGAATACAAAGAGGCGCAAGTTGAAAGTAATGGATATATCTCTGGAAGATGCCATCAGTCCAAGTTGTCAAATGAAATCAAAGATGACAGAAACAGAAGTTTTCCATACAAATGTTGGTGTTTCAAAGGAAGTTTGCATTCTTTCAGATAATGATATAGACGAGGTGGCTGTTTGTTATGAAGTTTCAACAAGCCAACATTCAAATGATTTTACTTCATCTACAGATTTTCTAAATTCAGCACTTCATAACTGTCATTATGAACTTGGAATCAGAGAGAGACCGTCTTTCCATTGTCATTCATGCCGTAGATTTTTGTTTCAGAATCAATGTTTCACATGGCGTTCACAAGAGAGCATGCGAAGTTTCCGACAGTCTTTAGGATTTGTAAAAAAAGGCCGTGTTTTGCTGTACATGCAAAAACTACCTGTCAAAAGGGAAAGTGCCTAACAGATTGCAACAACATTCCTATTTTAAGCTCAGCCACACGCCGACATGGAAGTTCAATGGTACTTTCAAACTTTTTCTTCTCTTCGTCGTATTTGATTTCTTTCTATTTCATAAGTCGAGTGCATATGATTTCGGCTCGTGTTCATCGTGAGATGGACTTAGTTTCTTGTATTCTGTGGGTTCGACAGATTGACTAAATGTTGTAATTTCGCCTTACGCGACTTGTTCTCTCTCTGTTGGCAGCGTGTAATGCAGCTGGTTATAAATAAGAGTATTATTTTGCAAAGTGTGTACCAAAAGTTTGTCATGAGCTGCTTTAGGTTTGGGGTGTGGGTTGGTTTGATATTTCCTCCTTGCAGATCAAATCTGTATTCATTTTTGATGTTGTGTCTTATTTTGTGAAAGGAAACATGCAGACTGACTGAACGCATATATATAATTATGTAACTCATAAACACATGGGTGTAGTTATGTTCAAGAACACACACACACACACACACACACACACACACACACACACACACACACATACACAACTGTGTAGATGTATCGTACACCTGATATATTACTCAAACAAAATTGAAGTTCACGAAGAAATCGTTTTATTTCTGTGTCATTCAACATCTAGTTTGAATCAGACAACTTGAAACTGGTACAAATATTCAATAATGTTGCGATGTGGAAATGGACACGATATCGCAAAAGATAGACAACGGCAAGATCATTCAAGTATGTACATGCTTGTTGATGTCTACTTAGGCGATGCTCAGAACACTAGTTAGATCTTCCGAGATTAAAAAATGACGATGATCTGTAAACAAACCAGGACAAGGAAAGAAAGACAAAACGTATTTGAAAACAAATCATACTATACAGATTGACAAACTGAAACTTCGAACTCTGTTGATATTTCACGGGAGATGAGGTATGGTGCAAACGTATATAATTATACTGACTACATTTTGTTACGTACTCATCAACAACAACAAAAACCGACATAACCAAAGGCACACACACACACACACACACACACACACACACACACACACACACACACACTTTGCTGGTTTGCTGATGTCACAGGAAACGAATGAACAATAGAAAGCGTGATGAATTCCTGGCCAGAAATCAGTCACAAAGACCTGAAAGTCTGCTGAATGGAACTGGTTAATGTACACATTTGAACTGCTGTCAAAATTACTATGTAATACGATATTCGGGTTTTAAAATTGGTAGCAAATTACAACCAATAATGATGTTTTTTGCTTCGGCATTGAAGCAATGTTCACTATTTACTAACAAAATAATGACGAAATAAACACAAAACCAAATCAGTGAGGCAGAGGGGACAAAAAGCCGAGCGGGTGTGTGTGTGTGCGTGTGTGTGTGTGTGTGCTAGTGTGTGTCTGTGTGTGTGTGAGTGTGTGTGTGTGTGTGTGTGTGTGCCAGTGTGTGTATGTGTGTGTGTGTGTGTGTGTGTGTGTGTGTGTGTGTGTGTGAGAGAGAGAGAGAGAGATTGAGAGAGAGAGAGAGAGAGAGAGAGAGAGAGAGAGAGAGAGAGAGAGAGCTAGATTTCATTCAAACAGTTCAACTGCACCTATTCATGATCAGAAGACTCATCACAACTTGTGCTATCATCGCTCAGTTCATCACATTTGTATTGATGAACCACATGGACCCAGATGTCGTGGACAAACTGGAAGGACTTTTTTTTTAGAACTCGTTGACCCCTCCGGCGCCTGTGGTGCTCTGCACTCTGACGCTGGTAGTGGGAGGTTGACTCGCGGTCAACGTGTTCATTCCAGTCCAAAACAGCCAGGTCCATGCGTAGCTCATAATGTAGTCTTCGTCTGAAGTGCACACGTTTTTGTAGGTAAATCAAACATACATTGTTGAAACTTTCAACGTAGTAAGTGTCTCGAGCAAGGACAAAGTCTTCTGCGTTCTTATAAACAACGTGTTTGTGAATAAAATTTGTCAACAAAAGTATGGCAGCTTCGCTGGTTAGAACACATAGCGATGGAATGTACCCTTGTCTTTTGCAAGAGGAAGAGATATCACAGTTTTATGATTGTTTTGAAAGTGCAAGACACAAACATCCAGGAGCTGACGTAGTCTGTCTTTGTCACCGTCACAGTGGTCTATGCACCAGTAGACATGGTCTCTGACTGCACTTGGCTTGTCTGTCAACTCTGGATGCCATGTCTTGCCTAACGACTTTTTTGTGCCTTGCCCGAGCTTCCGAACACCCACAGTCACACTTTTCGCAACATGCCATCTCTCATTCACATTCCTCACACCTCTGGTTTTGACAAACTTATTAACAGACATATTCCTATCATGTACGTGCTCGGCTATGTCGACTCCAACTGCCTCCATGTCACTATACATTCTCCTGCAACCCAACGCTTCATGTCGTTGGGTGCAGACATCGTCCTCTTTAGTAAGATGCTGCATGTTCAAAACCTTGTGGGACTTTCGCCCAACAGTGACGTGGTCAGTGTGATACGAGTTCTTACGCGATGCATGGCGGGCATCCGTCATCACACTGATACCACGCACCTCGCCACCAGCACTGAGCCTTTCTTCTTCAGACCTGGCTGACGTCGTTGACAGTTTCTGAAGAAAACTGGTCACAGCACTGAAGCGAGGAAGCCGCTCGTCTAAAAAACGATCCGAAATCTTTCCCATGCAGGCAAATTCAGAAAACTTTTTGTATTGCACTGGAAGGATTCCGGATGAAATGTATGCCAGAAATAAACGGTCGTTCACTAGAAACTTGTCTCCAAGGTCGCCCGAGGAACTCCACGAAACTGTGTGCTTCTTTATGCATTTAAACTGAACACTGTAAACATGTCCGTCCATGCAAGACGACACTTGTACCAAAGGTGCATCACATACAACAGCGTGCTGCTGCACACTCTCCACAAGCGACACTACTTGCCGCTGTTCACCTACAAATAGATGGGGGGTACACGCTGGGTCGTCTGCATGGCCTGATGCAAAGGAAGACAGTGAAGACGACGTACCTTGCGGGGATGTAGTTGGAGATGACAATGATGGCACTGGTGACGAAATATGATTTGCCGGCGAAGAGATCGACGATGACGTGGACGGACTGCAGAATGATGACGGCAGCGGCGATGACGTCGAAGGACTGCAGAATGATGATGGCAGCGACGATGACGTCGAAGGACTGCAGAATGATGATGGCAGCGACGATGACGTCGAAGGACTGCAGAATGATGATGGCAGCGACGATGACGTCGAAGGACTGCAGAATGATGATGGCAGCGACGATGACGTCGAAGGACTGCAGAATGATGATGGCAGCGACGATGACGTCGAAGGACTGCAGAATGATGATGGCAGCGACGATGACGTCGAAGGAATGCAGAATGATGATGGCAGCGACGATGACGTCGAAGGACTGCAGAATGATGATGGCAGCGACGATGACGTCGAAGGACTGCAGAATGATGATGGCAGCGACGATGACGTCGAATGACTGCAGAATGATGATGGCAGCGACGATGACGTCGAAGGACTGCAGAATGATGATGGCAGCGACGATGACGTCGAAGGAATGCAGAATGATGATGGCAGCGACGATGACGTCGAAGGACTGCAGAATGATGATGGCAGCGACGATGACGTCGAATGAATGCAGAATGATGATGGCAGCGACGATGACGTCGAATGACTGCAGAATGATGATGGCAGCGACGATGACGTCGAAGGACTGCAGAATGATGATGGCAGCGACGATGACGTCGAATGACTGCAGAATGATGATGGCAGCGACGATGACGTCGAAGGACTGCAGAATGATGATGGCAGCGACGATGACGTCGAAGGAATGCAGAATGATGATGGCAGCGACGATGACGTCGAAGGACTGCAGAATGATGATGGCAGCGACGATGACGTCGAAGGACTGCAGAATGATGATGGTAGCGACGATGACGTGGAAGGACTGCAGAATGATGATGGCAGCGACGACGAAGAGGATGATAATAATGGTGTTGCTGACGATGGTGACATTGGGCAAACCGACCTTGTAACTAACCGACTGTTCAAATAACTGTCTAGTAAGTGACTGAGAACATCATGGTTTGCAGAAAATCCGGAAGCGTTTTTGGCGTTTGCAAATTTAGCATCAAAGGCATCTCTATCGTCTTCGCTTCTAAATGACAACTCGATGTGTCTCCTGCCACGTTTACGTGAATACACTTCCCACGTCCCGTCCCTCTTCCGTTTATGGTACTTCTGTGTTGAAATGTTAGTAATGTCACGCATAGCCATTGTAAAAACACAATAATGCCACTGAAATGTGCTGTCCCTTAGCTGAACAAATATAAACCGCCGATCATTTCAGATCAAAACTGAGTTTGACGGGATTTGCTGTCACATAATATAGAAAGCAAAACTATTCACCGCTCAAGGAACTTTTCATCAGCACTGTGTCTGACATCACAAGAAGACCAGAGACGAAACAATCGCCGATAAAATTCCCGGCAATGAACTGTCCAGGCACAAATAACCGTGCACATAGATGGTCACTCATAATCCAAGGTATCACTTCTGAATAGGTTATAACCGAAAAATCAAAGAGTAAGGAGGCAAATCCAGATGGCCGCCGCTCCTCAACGCCGCCAAAAAGATATGATTTGAATTGTTCCACAGCCACCCGAATATAAGCTAACTGCGCATGCACTCCCTATCACGTGCTACATGTACATGGCTACGTCACTGGCACCACAGACCAATGCAGAGCCAATGAAAACTAGGATATTGTAATGAGCTACCCACACGGCACCTTATTCAACTACCACGGATTGCCAGAGGTCAAGACGCGCTTTTCTTTCCCGCGTATACGTTTGAATTCAAATTACAAGGGTCGGAACAGTTTTTATCATGGCGTTTTGCATTCAATTGCGTGTGGACGAAGAGAAGGAGGCTGCAATTCAAAGCTTGTTTACAGCCTACGGGTGGGATCTCCAATATGAAAGGGTGCCAGATATCAACCTTGTTCAGTCGGGGAGAAACAGAAGTAAGTACCTCTCGAGCATTTCTGTGTCTAGTTTATTCTCACGAAACAGTACGTCCAACTAAAAAAACGTTACTTTGCACACAAAAAGTGTTGATGATCGAACACAATTTTGTTTTATCATTTTATTTTATGTATGTTCAGCAACCATTGTTTTACCTCCTTTTTTTTTCTTTTGTACATTCTCAGCAGAATTCTTTTAGTTCAACCCAATGTACTGCCCAGATAACATCTCGTTTACTGTCGGCGTTGTTTTCATGCATTGTACCACGTTCTATGATGTTTTGGATACATAAATAACAAGTCGCGTGAAGCGAAATTACAACATTTAGTCAATCTGTCGAACCCACAGAATAAAACAGCTTCGTCAATCCACGCGGCAAGGAAGTCGCTCAATTTTTGCGTGCAACACGAAGTAAACAGACATGCAAGAATAGCGAAATAGCGTACTGCAGTCTTTATTTCAAACATTATTGGTCTCGCTTGCCTTCAGACTACCCCGCCCCCCCCCCCCCCCCCCCCTTACCTCTCCAATTTCCCTTGTGCGTGCCAACTGGCAATGACACTTGTTTACTTTGTATACTGGCAGAGAGGCAAAAGAAGACCTGCACCGCCAGACGAGATGTACCAGCCACACCCACCCAAAATACTCCAGCGCCCAGCCCCAGTCCGCCTGACCTGGTTCCATTAGCAGATGATGACATATCGGAATGCCCACACTGCCTCTTGTCGCCTTGCATCACCGAGGGAGGCAGGGATGCGGATTTCATCAGATGTGGACAACCGGCGTGTCCACAAAACAGAGGCATCCACCACCGGAGCTATTGTCGTTACTGGAACCAGCTAAACTTTCTCGGTGCCAGGAGCGACCCTCGCTATCTGGTAAAAAAGACAAATATGGCGGAGGGAGAGTGGGCATTATTTCACAGACGTGAGGTAATGCCCCTCTGTGTTTTAAAAAAAGTTAGAGGGCTCTACCCTAACCCCGCCGGGATCCCATATGTTGGGCATAAGTGGGGATAAACTTGATACTTTACAACTGCAGTGTGTGTGTGTGTGTGTGTGTGTGTGTGTGTGTGTGTGTGTGCGTGTGAGTGTGTGTTTCCGGAAGCGCTCCAGCAGTGCTTGGCTACCTGACAACGGACAGGAAATGTTCGAATAAGCCCACTTATGTCCAACTTGTGGGATACGTGTATATCACGGTGTCAGTCTTCGTTGTTATCCGCTACAAAAAATTGTCTTCACATTTTGCAGTTACAATCGAACTATATTGCTGACCAAAAAATGTGTTTACCTTGTTTGTTTGGAGTCATACCGATGCGTTCGGCTAATTTTGTACACGATTGGCAGATCACTAACTTCAATTCGTTCGTGTAGTTTGTGTGTATTGTTGCGCGACTGTGTATTTTCTTACTTATGCATATCAGTGTCTGATTCCAACTTGCGAAAAGAAGGATGCCGTTGTAAATCTGCCTTATTAATATTACTCAGTTAATTCAAGATCAATTAATTCTGGGAGTGTGGGATGTCGAGTGTCAAAACCCAGTATATATGTTGAGAAGATCAAGAACAATGTTTCCCATTTCAGATCATAAAATGAGACTGATTCTAGCTGATAGTGAAGGTTTGGCTTATGGTATGATTACACAACTAACATGTTCTCCAACGTTTATATCTGTTTCTGTAACGAACTCACAACTAAACATATTTTATAAGTTGCTCATTTTGAAAAGTATGTTTGTGTATGTGTGCTTGGATGCCTTTCTACGATTTAAAACCAACAGTATTGCACCTAATACCTATGTGTCATCCGGTGTGTGTGTGTGTGTGTGTGTGTGTGTGTGTGTGTGTGTGTGTGTGTGTGTGTGTGTGTGTGCTCTTGGTTATGTCGGGTTTTTAGCTGTTGTTGATGAGTACGTAACAAAATGTAGTCAGTATAATTATATACGTTTGCACCATACCTCATCTCCCGTGAAATATCAACAGAGTTCGAAGTTTCAGTTTGTCAATCTGTTTCGTATGATTTGTTCTCAAATTTTCAAATACGTTTAGTCTTTCTTTTCTTGCCACGGTTTGTTTACAACTCATCGCCATTTTTCAATCTCGGAAGATCTAACTAGAATGGGCAAGTAATAAGTGTTCTGAGCATCGCCTAAGTAGACATCAACAAGCATGTACATACTTGAATGATCTTGCCGTTGTCTATCTTTTGCGATATCCTGTCAATTTTCACATCGCAACTTTATTGAATATTTGTACTAGTTTCAAGTTGTCTGATTCAAACTAGATTTTGAATCACATAGAAATAAAACGATTTCTTCGTGAACTTCAATTTTGTTTGAGTAATATATCATGTGTACGATACATCTACACAGTTGTGTGTGTGTATGTGTGTGTGTGTGTGTGTGTGTGTGTGTGTGTGTGTGTGTGTGTGTGTGTGTGTGTGTGTGTGTGTGTGTTTCTTGAACATAACTACACCCATGTGTTTATGAGTTACATATATATATATATATATATATATATATATATATATATGCGTTCAGTCAGTCTGCATGTTTCCTTTCACAAAATAAGACACAACATCAAAAATGAATACAGATTTGATCTGCAAGGAGGAAATATCAAACCAACCCACACCCTAAACAGCCCCTAAAGCAGCTCATGACAAACTTTTGGTACACACTTTGCAAAATAATACTCTAATTTCTAACCAGCTGCATTACACGCTGCCAACAGAGAGAGAAAATGGAAGGGAGAGACATAGTTATCTCCCGTTTCTCTTTTTCAGGACGGTTGTTAGCTCCCCCTTTCTCAGGACGGTGTGTGTCTTGTACCAGCGAAATGTTTATGTCCTGATACAACGGGTTCAAGTTTAGGTCGCTCCAGGAGAAAAATTCCTGGCGATGTTCGCCTACACATTTGAACTGCAGTCAAAATTACTATGTAATACGATATTCGGGTTTTAAAATTGGTAGCAAATTACAACCAATAATGATGTTTTTTGCTTCGGCATTGAAGCAATGTTCACTATTTACTAACAAAATAATGACGAAATAAACACAAAACCAAATCAGTGAGGCAGAGGGGACAAAAAGCCGAGCGGGTGTGTGTGTGTGTGCGTGTGTGTGTGTGTGCTAGTGTGTGCCTGTGTGTGTGCGAGGCTGACGCTAAGTACCGGCATGTCCGTATGAGAGGGCCTTAGGTACCGTGCATAGACCTTGGCTGCACTAGGTACCGCGCTAAGTACCTGCGATGTTAAAACCCATGTACATAATACTTTTGTGTGTTGTTTATGATGTTTATATGTAGGCATGTTAGTTTGAACTACGATCCTTTATTTTCGTAAATAAGGCTCATCATTTTGTCAAGTAGTAGCGGTTTGAATTTCAAAGGTACTTAACGTATGAAATATACGTACAGAACCAACTTTTTACACACAACCTAAAAGTTCTCACTGCAGATTTAAAAATAACAGCAATCGTTCTCTTGTATCTCAATCATCATTGACAGCAAATAACTGAGTAGAAACATAGCCCTAATTGGGAGTAGTCGGGTGTTTTGACCAACGGTACTTAGTGCTTTCTGTACGGACATAGCGGTACTTAGTGCTTTCCGTACGGACATAGCGGTACTTAACGTCGCCTGCGGTTCCAAGGTTTTATTACACAGAAATAGAGATGTTGGTGGCCATATTATTTCGACCTGTATATCGGGACAGCACATTCAATTCAGACATTCATAGACAGACAGTTTGAACTACGATCCTTTATTTTTGTAAATAAGGCTCATCATTTTGTCAAGTAGTAGCGGTTTGAATTTCAAAGGTACTTAACGTATGAAATATACGTACAGAACCAACTTTTTACACACAACCTAAAAGTTATCACTGCAGATTTAAAAATAACAGCAATCGTTCTCTTGTGTCTCAAGCATCATTGACAGTAAATAACTGAGTAGAAACAATCTTTTACAAAGAATGACCAATAGTGAAGTGAATAGGCCTGAAAACAAACTTTATTAGGCATCTCTCTCTCTCTCTCTCTCTCTCTCTCTCTCTCTCTCTCTCTCTCTCTCTCTCTCTCTCTCTCTCTCTCTCTCTCTCTCTCTCTCTCTCTCTCTCTCTCTCTCTCTCTCTCTCTCTCTCTCTCTCGGTTGTATGTGTATATTAGGCAGCATTGATGTGCAAGATTATTGATAGAGGAAAGCAGCAATGCTTGGAACAAACCACTGTGTATTTTGCATACGTTTAAATATCATGTTTTCTATTTTTTTTCCTGTGATTTATGTGTACACCCCCCCCCCCCCCCCATTGAAAGGGGCTGTAGGCCCATATTCAATTAAACTGTGTCAGTGTCAGTCTCTCTCTCTCTCTCTCTCTCTCTCTCTCTTTCTCTCCCCCCCCCCCCTCTCTCTCTCTCTCTCTCTCTCTCTCTCTCTCTCTCTCTCTCTCTCTCTCTCTCTCTCTCTCTCTGTCTTTTCCATAATATATTTATAGTATTCTCTCACTCCTTTATTTATTTATATGGGAGATTTATATAGCGCTTGACGTTCTCTAAGCGCTTTACATACTCCCTCTCTCTCTCTCTCTCTCTCTCTCTCTCTCTCTCTCTCTCTCTCTCTCTCTCTCTCTCTCTCTCATAATTGCTACATGTTCGATTGCTACCAGCTTGTATTTATTATTACCTGCATAGTATGCATTTGATTTTATGAATAACCACATATGTATGCTCTTCATGCCTCATCTTCATCATTATCATCATCGTCATCATCATCATCATCGTCATCTTTATTATCACGTGCTGGAGTTTTCCAACCTCCTTGACTTTTTAACTTTTTATTTTTTTAATTTTTTTTTATTTTTTTAAATTATATTATTGTGTGTCTATGCGTCCCAAGGACAGATTGTAAGAAAAGGCGTAGCCTTAAATGTTAATCCTTGTTAAATAAAGTTCAATTCAATTCTCTCTCTCTCTCTCTCTCTCTCTCTCTCTCTCTCTCTCTCTCTCTCTCTCTCTCTCTCTCTATCTCTCTCTCTCTCTCTCTTTCGCTCTCTCTCTCTCATCTCTCTCTCTTTCTTTTATATCTCTCTCTCTCTCTCTCTCTCTCTATTACATAATATATATTTATAGTATTCTCTCCTCACTTTTTCCGTCTCTAGCTCACGTTCCCTCTCCCCCCCCCCCCCTACCTCTACCTCCCTTATCTCATAATAAGCGTGCGCGCGCAACGACAGTAAGAGAGAGAGGCACAGAGAGATAATATCGTATTCTAAATTTATTGATAGAGGAGAGAAATGTATTATAAGATAAGAGAGAGAGGTAGGAGGGGGGGGGGGGGGGAGAGAAAGAGGGACCATGAGAGATACAGAGAGCGTGAGGGGAGAAGGAATACTATTAGTATCACTATCAATAAATTATGGGAGAGAGAGAGAGAGATAGAGAGAGAGAGAGAGATAGAGAGAGAGAGAGAGAGAGAGAACAAGAACAAGAACGAGAACAAGAACAAATCTTTAATTGTCTAAGGCCACAGCCCCTTACAATAGTGGTTAAAATAACAGCATTAGTATCTGCACAGTTATAAATTATAGTCACGCATAAAATTCAACAAATACATTAAGACCCTGATGACATGTCACTGAACCTGATTTCTAAGGGTTCGTCTCTTCTGTAACATGAAGAACACAAATCTGCTGAAGCTGTTCATCAAATTATCCTCATTACTGCCACAGAAATACACAAGTTGTTGTTGCAGCGTCTTAGAGATCGAGATTGTTAAATACTTTGCTCGAAGGTCTTGATAAAAAGGACATAAAAATACAACATGGTGTTCATCTTCTTTATCAGCTGTACTGAGAGGACAGTTTCTTGTCGTTTGGTTTGGTGTGTTCCGAAACTTGTGAGCGTTGATTTCGGATACTCCTGCGCGGAAACGAGTAAGAGCAACTCTGTACTTAATATCTTCGATTAATTCAATGTATTTCTCTTTTTCCAAACATGTTTTGTAACAATTATAAATGTCGAAACGTTCACTGCATTCTAAAAAGGAGAGAGAGGGAGAGAGAGAGAGAGAGAGAGAGAGAGAGAGAGAGAGAGAGAGAGAGAGAGAGAGAGAGAGAGAGAGAGGGAGAGAGAGGGAGAGAAAAAAAAATTTGTATTCTAAATTTATTGATAGAGGAAAGAGGGAAACAGAGAGAGGAGGGAAAGGGAGAGAAATCGAGATAGGGGGAAAGAGATATATATATATTTGTACTCTAAATTTATTATAAGATACAAGAGAGAGGGGGGGGAGGAGAAAGAGGGACCGTGAGAGATACAGAGAGTGTGAGGGGAGAACAGCGGTAACCTTCCACTACCTAGGGTTTCTTCCCAGCATGACTGTGAGGTCTTGACACGCACCATGCCAAAGACCAACAGTAGACAATTTTAATGATGAACTCGAACTGCCTGAATCTGTGTTGCCTTTCTCATTGCAACTCGGCTGCATGATCACATGTCTGTATTTGTCATGTAAATTCTTACAACCCCGGATACAAAAACAAAACCAGAAAATGACGCCACAGTTTAAACAAAAAAAAAGCATGGCTTTAATTTAAAATAGCAACATTAACACCTAAATGTTTGTTATAATGCAGTAAAACTATTACATATCTGATTATTCTTATTCACCTATTTCGTCTCCTCTACCCCTGTGCGTGTATTGTATGTGCCTCTTGTTTTATGGACTGGGCAAAGGAGCTGCGCCTTCGGCTATCAGTGTGACTGACTTTTAGGGTTTAACGTCCTCTTAGACCAACTGGTCTATATTGGGACAGGTATTGGTAATACGTTGAAGTTATGGTGTGATACTTTGATTCGAACAAGCCCGCTGTGGCTGTCTTCTTCGACACACCAGCATTGGGTTTGTCTCGTCAAAGTATCGAAATACGATCATTATAATCGGAGACGAGAGATGATGCATGCGTGTCTTCGTGTTTTCCAAGCCCTGAGACTTTCGCTGTGAACGTGGGATCTTTTTCGTGCGCATGTGTTCACACGGGGGTGTTCAGACACCGAAGAGAGTCTGCACAAAGTTGACTCCGAGAAATAAATCTCTCGCCGAACGTGGGGATCGAACCCACGCTGATAGCGACCGACTGGCTACAAAGCCAGCGCGCTACCAACTGAGCTACCTCCCCGCCGCGCTATCAGTGTCAAGTTACCAAAGGCGGAGGGGAAGTGTTTAACTAACCGTATCAAGCTTGTCGTGCATTCCGAACGCGTGTACTAGAGTGACTGACAGGGGCTTGTCTGGACTTGACTGCGCCTGAACTGATGCGTTGTTTCATCGAACTATTGACAGTTAAAAAGAGAAGTACGCCTTCTTTTGGTTTAAATACATATTTATCCAACAGTCCGAATTACAATAGAAAGGGCAAGATGAAGAAACACAAAAGCACGAGGCTCAAATAAGTGCTACCAAAATTAAACAGAAACGTCTCTGGCGAACGTTTTAAACAGTATATTAAGACAGTATAAGCATTTTACTTCACAGTTATTTTTCAAGTCAGTAATATCAGTATAAATATCACACACTTGAATGTTGTCCAAGAGCTTCAAGGCATAGTCACTGATGTCATTATTTCAGTTATTGTCAAGATTGTGGGTCATGAGAACTTAATTGTAATATTAATGGTTTTATGATAATACTAAAAATAAACAGCAAGAAAAAAATATGAAAAAAGTTATAAGTGTATAGTACTTGTCTTAATTATAATAGTCCTGATTTTGTGATCAAGTGCTCTACACAAGGCTAGATGTTATCAGAGGTCAAGGATGTCAAATATCACGTAAAGTTGAAGCAACCAGAGCATCGGTGGCTAGCAGAGGAACCTCCGATTGGGCCACCAGAAGTAGAGGTGAAAGGAGAGGCTGGTGCAGCGGGGTGCCCGAGCCTCAGAAGGGTAGTTGGCGATGCAGCAAGGCCATTGATATCAGCGTGAACTTGTTATCAGCCGGTGCCGTTATCGGGTTACAGCCGTAGCCCTTTCGCCGTGGCTTCGCCGAGCTAGCACTGTAACTCAGATGCTGACCACCGGTTACGGGTTAGCGGCGCCACAGGACCATGGTTTCAGCGTTCCTTTTCGTGTTGGTATCAAGTTACCGTGCCCTGGCCAAGAACGCTAGCATTGAAGAAGGGAGAGAAAAGTTCTACCTCCCCATCTTCGGTTTATGTAAACGACTAGGGCTCCTTGCATTAGGAAGTATTCGGATTCTAAATGTTTATTATTATTATCACTAGCAAATGATACTCGTGCTCCTCACGGGATGTAACAAATGTTTTATGATTTTCATTAATCACTGATGGTGTGGATATTAAAGTGTCTATGCGAATCCATACCATGATTATCAATTGCTATTATTGTTGCAATGGTCGACTTATCTTGTCTGAATCATGACTGATTTATTATTGTATTCATAGCTTCAAAGCGATGGTGATTCAGTGGAGTAGATTAGCTCCCCTGATCAGCGAAGCCTTATAACTATCAGTCATATGATTACCACAAATATGATGGTTAAAACCCTTATAACTTTGGAACCAGCCAACCATTTTTTTTAAATGAAATTAAACATGAAGACGCAGCACATTAGTCCCTTCAACTTAAGGGGGAAAAAAAGAAGAAAAAATTCAACTCGATTTTCTGAGAAAAACATTTTTTGCTGTGATTATGTAATTTTTAACTGCTATTTTGTAGACCCGTCCTCAGAGTATGTAATGAAAAAAAGTTTCATTGAAATATTCCCAGAACTTTGGGAGACATGGCTGATTATGTATTTTGACCATCGGGCCCCGTAATGACCTTGACCTTTGACCTATCCAATATAAATGTTGCACGCAATAGGCTATCGTGTGTCTACATCTACCTACAAAGTTTGGTTGAAAAATACTTAGCCGTTCAGGATTTATCGCAGTTCCTATATTGTGACATACATACATACTTACGGAATGGAACAATCGCAAACGTCCCCGCTGGATGACGAATTAAATTATAAAAAACGTATCAGTAAAATAAAATAACAATGAACAGCACACTTTCCCTGAAAAGTAATGTAGCGTAGGGGAAAGGGAGAAAAAAAAGTGACACCGCGTGGATTCGAACGTGCGTGATTAGAACGTGATGAAGCAAGAGTGTCCTAACCAACTGGCCTACTAATAATTTGCAAAAGTTTCAGGGAGAAATACAGCTATGACATTACAAAAACCATAGGCAATGGATGTTCCGTTTGCCATTCCAATAAGTAACAACAATAATAACTTGATAGGTTTGAGAGTGAACTTGATTTGACATGATACTGTGTTGTCTAAAGTGTTTATTGGATTCTCGGGCAGTTTTATCCCGGACGGCTGCATGTCGAGCTTCAGGGGTGCCTAAGGGCATCCGGCGGTAGGTAAAAATATTTAATGTTCAAATAAACCCACTTAATTAAAAAAAATAAACACATTAGTCCCAGCCAGTCCTGATTGAGGTGGCCTCCACTATGCCCATGCAAAAGGAATAACGTGAAAGTTGCCCAGTACCACAGAAATTAGCAATTTCGTGTGACTGAGGCTACCAGTACCTTTATTAATATATGAATTATGATTGGCAACGGTAAGCGATTTCACACAGATTAGCGCGGGACAAATATTGACAGAATTTTTTTTTATCATAACTGCAATGTTCTTCTCCCCCAAAAAACAACAACAACAACGCAACACCTCCCCCCTCCCCAACCCCTAAGAAGAACAGGTCCGACAAACCCCTGCGTCACCCAGTGAGCTTTTTTTTTTTAAATTAACGACGCCAATGGGATTCGATCTCCTGTCTCAGACACTTTCGTTTTGTCACGTTAGGAGAGCAATTTACCAACTTATCTATTTTGCGTCTTGACAGTTCGCGTGAGTGATATTTTAGTGACGTGTGTGACATATAGACTGACCGGAACAAACGCAAACGTCCACCCTCTACTCTGGGGGACAAACAACACATTTGCATTCAAACAAAGTAGTTTGTTGATCATAGTGCAATTATCCCGTTTGACTTATGTCTGTTCTCAATATGACTAACATATATGTACTCATTTCTCCCAAATAGGTAAAGCTATTGAAATTCATTTTGGCTATGAGCTCGAGGTCCATGGGAATAAACGCTCATAATTATGTCCTGCGGATCGATGACCCTGGTGTCACTCAAAATTATCCCGTCAGGAAATGCTATTTCGTATACATGTACTCAATTGTCTAACCGGCACGGTTGGCCTAGTGGTAAGGCGTCCGCCCAGTGAGCGGGAGGTCGTGGGTTCAAACCCCGGCCGGGTCATACCTAAGACTTTAAAATTGGCAATCTAGTGGCTGCTCCGCCTGGCGTCTGGCATTATGGGGTTAGTGCTAGGATTGGTTGGTCCGGTGTCAAAATAATGTGACTGGGTGAGACATGAAGCCTGTGCTGCGACTTCTGTCTTGTGTGTAGCGCACGTTCTATGTCAAAGCAGCACCGCCCTGATATGGCCCTTCGTGGTCGGCTGGGCGTTAAGCAAACAAACAAACAAACTCAATTGTCTCCAGTAAGGACACAGTTATTTTCTCCGAAATTAAGGCCCCAGTTTGTGGTGATTGATATTGATTTGCTCTGTAGTTTGATGATCCTAGTGCCAACATTATCCCGTCAGGCATGGTTTAAATGTTTTCGTTTGCACCCACTTTTCTCCAAAACTGATAAAACTGGTGACACCACTATTCGGAAGCATGCTCATCGGAGTCGATGCCGAGAAGCTCTGAACTTTGGTGACCCTAGGTACCATATTGTCCGGCCAGGAAGGGTTTTAATATATGCTCACTTTACACCCGTTAGGGTCTATATGTTCTATCAGCCCCAGATACTTTACTTGATATTTGCTTTCGGTCCAGCCGACTCTTTTGAGCCATATCAGGACCAATCAGCCCGAGATGTCTTATCATTTCGATGAAGAAGACTTTAAATAATAAAACAACAACCACAGCACGAGATGATAAACGGAAAGTATTAGGATCCTTATGGTCACTTGTTAATTATTATTTTGTTACCCCTTTATCACATGCCGGCTATTGATACATGCCATATCATTATTTTTGTTATCAAAACGAATACGTTGTGTGTGTGTGTATTGTTAGGAAAACTCCAATCTTTTAGATTAGTTAACAGACCATGAATGTCCTCAGGTCGTCTTTCTGACAGACGCAATGTCAGCACTCCAAGCTCTGTCTGCCAACAAAGAAACTGAGCTCAACAACGCCCTCCAACAGGTTGCTCAGAACCGAAGGGTCGTGCTTCAGTGGGTGCCAGCTCATTGTGACATAGCAGGAAACGAGGCTGCAGACAAACTTGCCAAGGAAGGTGCCTCAAAGGAACAGTTCACGTCCCAGCTGCAGTACAAGGAAAAAAAGACAATCATCAAAAACAAGAGGAAAACCAGAGCGGAGAAAGATGACTACCACCTGCTCCAACGTGAAGAACAAGTCGTCCTACTCAGACTCCGCACTGGACATAACAGACTAAACCATCATATGGCCACAAAGCTGAAGCTAGTTCCCTCCCCCCTATGTCCGTGTGGCAAGAATCAGACAGCAGAGCACATCCTGCAGGCTTGTCCATACCACAGTGCTCTGAGGGACACCACCTGGCCAGAGGAGACAGCGCTACAAAACAAGAAAAGAAGCTATACGGCCCCAGAGAGGACTTGGAGAGGACAGCACGTTTCGCCCTGCAGTCCGGACTGACGATCTAACAGCGAACGACAAGAAGAAGAAGATTAGTTAACAAGTATCAAGAAAAATCACATATTTGAGCGAGTTTCTAGGTGACCGTCTTCGTGATTAGGGACCTAATGTACATCCTATATGATCTTCCATGAATGGGTTCGGTTGCTATTTGAATTTTCTGTAAAAGGGGTCGCTCAGATAATCGTCAAAATGTAACTGACAAGTCCAGTGGCTAACGAAGGAAAGCACCGATCACCATCAAGACTAAATCACTACCAGATGTCAGTAGGAATGTTGGTAACTGATCCACTGACCGCTATCATGTTTCACTACTCGCGTACAGAACTGACTGGGCTTGCTAATAAGCAAGCGTTAGTTTGTAACACATTCCCTGGCCCGTCCCAAGAGAACATGAAAGATATATACTTATGCTACACGGAAGCGTTCTGCTTTAAGCAGACTACATGTATAGACCGAAACAGTTCAAAATAATGATACTGGATTCAGACTTCAACATTATTGTTTTCATATTAGGCCTACGAAAAATGACTTACATAACTTATTTTATACTCGTTAAGAGAAATAATACATGCATCGAGGGACATTGCTTTTATTCTAGGCTACATCTCTTATGGAGGCATCTTACACACTCTCTCTCTTTCTTCACCCTCCCATCTCTCTCTCCTTCTCTCCCCCTCTATCTTTCTAATATTGACAACACCCCTCATATGATCACTCAACCTCTCCCCATCGCCCTCTGTCTCTCACCTTCTTACACACACTCTCTCTTTTCCCAACTCTCCTCTCTCTCCATCTCTCTCTCTCTTCAATAATGACACCCTCCACTCTCGAATCTCCAAACATTCGGTTAAACGTGATTAACTGGTATCGTACCCCTATGACAGCTAATATTCCATATTCTCTGCATTCTCTGCTTGTTGCATTACGTTAAAGGTTTTAATGCTCTTTTTTTTCAAGCCACATTTCACGTCAACCAACTTTTATCAAGACGTTATTCAAAGCGTCATTGTAGAAATGACATTCGGAAATATTAGGGGAATCTCTGTCATAACATTTTTTTCTATTTGTTTCCCATCAGGCATTTTTTGTTTTAATTACAAGTAATATGATACAGACACACAAAGAGAGACACCTATAGTGACAGCCGCTCTATCATGCTAGGACTGGTGTCAGTATACTGTGACTATATGAGGATGTCAATCAATCAATCAATATGAGGCTTATATCGCGCGTATTCCGTGGGTACAGTTCTAAGCGCAGGGATTTATTTATTTTATTTTTATTTTATGCAATTTATATCGCGCACATATTCAAGGCGCAGGGATTTATTTATGCCAGAGAGAAAATGAAAGTTTTACGCCCTCACGGCAAAGCCATTAGGGGCATGTTACACGGGAAAACCCGGCTTTGTATGAAAATAAAAAATAAAAATGCGGGGGGGGGGGGGGGGGGATGTAGACAGCTGGCTGCCGGCTGCTAGAGGAGACCTGACATGGGCTAGGGACCGGGTTGGGTCGTCTTGGGTCAGTGCTGAAATGGTTACTTTTTTGGCTGTTGGCCGAACGGACACCCGGGCTTCATATTTTTGCATGCATGTATTCGTGTTTCCAAGGCCTGAGGCTTTCGCTGTGACCCTGGGATCTTTATCGTGCGCATGCGTGCACACGGGGGTGTTCGGACACCGAGGAGAGTCTGCACAAAGTTGACTCTGGGACACACATCCCGCGCCGAACTTGGGGGTTGAACCCACGCTGATAGTAACAACCGGTTTTAAAGCCAGCGCCTCTACCGACTGGGCAAACTCCCCCCCCCCCCCCCCCCAATTTGTTGGGGTCAAGAAGTTCCATGGAGGGCGGGGGGTATGTAGTAACACATAGTGTTTTGCTCAGAACATTCCCACCCATGCAGAGCTGCGCTATGGGTACGCATTACCGTGAAGCTGTCAGTCTGTAAATGTCGTCTGTGTCTACCACTCGGTGGTGACTTAATGTGGGTCTATGTAAGCAGATGCCAGCGCAAGCAATCTGATGCAGAGTCAGGAGGCGGTTTGGTACAAGAGAACCTTAGAGGCCACAGCCTCGGCCGTCTAAGGGATCTGTGTGTCTGGAGGCACATTTGGTTTCTGAGGTTCAAGCGGAGCTGTTGCCTCTGCTCCCAAGTTCCCGTGTCTGGAGGCGTTTTTGGTATGGTAGCAAACCTGTAGGTTGGGGCCTCTGCCTTTTATTTATGCCGTGTGAGATGGAATTTTTATTACACAATACATCACGCATTCACATCGGCCAGCAGATCGCAGCCATTTCGGCGCATATCCTACTTTTCACGGCCTATTATTCCAAGTCACACGGGTATTTTGGTGGACATTTTTATCTATGCCTATACAATTTTGCCAGGAAAGACCCTTTTGTCAATCGTGGGATCTTTAACGTGCACACCCCAATGTAGTGTACACGAAGGGACCTCGGTTTTTCGTCTCATCCGAAAGACTAGCACTTGAACCAACCACCTAGGTTAGGAAAGGGTGGAGAAAATTGCTAACGCCCTGACCCAGGGTCGAACTCGCAACCTCTCGCTTCCGAGCGCAACTGCGTTACCACTCGGCCACCCAGTCCGATGTAACCCTCTGCGACTTCAATCTCAGTGTGGCAGTACATTAATCTGCTGACCATAAACAAGGAATGCGTCCAGCTGTCTCTCTAGCTCTCCAGTAGGTTTCTCAGCGGGTTACCTGCTTGACGACGTGCTAATTGATGGCACGCGAACCGTGTAATGTATAGCCACTGCGCGAGTCGAACCGCTCTACGACTAGCTGCTCCTCTCCACGCCCCCCCCCCCCCAACCCCCACCGCCAGCCCCACGCATCCCTCTCTCTCGCCCTGCCTCTCTTCCCCCGTTCCTCTCTCCCCCCCTCCCTCTCTCCCCCTCCCTCTCTCCCCCCTCCCTCTCTCTCCCCCTCCTTCTTTCTCCCCCCCCCCCTCTCTCTTTACCCTTAATTGTCAATCCGTTTTTCATTGCTAAATTCATACGAATAAATAAAAGCTTGATGTTTAGCAAGAATCACCTCTGATTTGTTATTTGCATTGTCACTGAAGACTAGACCGTCAGTGAAACTTAACAGTTCGCCACCTGTTTACCTCTTTTTATATTTTAATCCAGACAGCATTATCCCCAACCACCCATTATATAAACATTCTATGTTGTGTAGTCCCGATATCAATGTTGCACACCTTTTGATGCAGCTTTTAATAATATAAGAGATTTGATTTATACGTATTCCCTGTTTCACTCAATGAATATAATATATATTCCCTAAAATATCCAGGTAATATACATATTTCCTGGAATTTGGAGGCCATTTTTAGACGTATTCCCTGACTTATATTTAGCATTCAAAAGGAGATACTTTGATGGAGTGAAAAATCTCTCTCTCTCTCTCTCTCTCTCTCTCTCTCTCTCTCTCTCTCTCTCTCTCTCTCTCTCTCTCTCTCTCTCTCTCTCTCTCTCTCTCTCTCTCTCTCTCTCTCTCTCTCTTATGCTTACAAATATAACAACAATCGCATAACAATAGAATTTACAACACAATATTACACTGTTTGCACCAATGAAGTGAGAAAAAAATGACTTTTGTATTGGCAAAATCAACAAGCCGTAATAACTCTAGTTGGCGAGATATTTTTGTTTGTTTGTTTGTTTGCTTAACGCCCAGCCGACCACGAAGGGCCATATCAGGGCGGTGCTGCTTTGACATTTAACGTGCGCCACACACAAGACAGAAGTCGCAGCACAGGCTTCATGTCTCACCCAGTCACATTATTCTGACACCGGACCAACCAGTCCTAGCACTAACTCCATAATGCCAGACGCCAGGCGGAGCAGCCACTAGATTGCCAATTTTAAAGTCTTAGGTATGACCCGGCCGGGGTTCGAACCCACGACCTCCCGCTCACTGGGCGGACGCCTTACCACTAGGCCACCGTGTTGCGGTTTGGCGGGATATAGTGATCCTTACATTCGTTCGAAAAAAAGACCAATAAAGCTACCCTTTCAAACCATGTTCTGAGTTTTTTTGCTTATTTGCTATTGTGTTTGGTTGTAAATATGTTATATAGAATTGTGCATGTGAAGTGATATTATATTTTTTAAATATGGAAAAAGTGAAAGCTGATTGAAAATTTATGGACAGATTAATAGATGAAAATGGCTCTCAATAACGACGCAAAAAGGAATTTTACAGGAGCAAGTGAGATTTTACAATAACGTGTTTGATAAAAATGGGAATTTTGTTGAGGAGGATGCTGAAAGTAAAGTTCTTAATTTAAATATTCCTCAGTTAAATGACGAACGAAAATATGGTTTGGAAACTGATTTTACCGTGTTAGAAATCGGCAGGGCGCTGTCTTTATTAAAAAATGGTTCGTCACCAGGTTTAGACGGATTGACTACAAGTTTCATGAAAAAATGTTGGCCTAAAGTAAAAATGATGGTGGTTAATTCCCTTCAAAGTGCATTTAGAGTCGGTGAATTGTCAGATACTCAGAAAAGAGCAGTTATCACGTTGATCCATAAGGATAAAGATTTGCCGAGAGATAGCCTTAAGAATTGGAAACCCTATATCTGTAACCAATACAGATTATAACATGCTGGCAACATGTTTATCGCAGCGCGTATCTGGTGTTATTTCTGACCTCGTGTCAGAAGATCAGACAGGATGTATTAAGGGAAGAAAGGCAAGTAACTTGATTAGATTAATTGATGATGTCATTAATTACGCTAATGAAAGAAATCAAGCAGGTATATTACTTGCCCTTGACTACGCCCGAGCCTACGATTCCATCTCAAAAGACTATGTGGTCTGGTCCTTTAAAAAATTTGGTTTTGGCGAAAAAATTTTTAAATGGATTAAAGTTTTAAGAGAAGTTAAAAGGGCAATACTGTATAGCATTACATATTGGTTTAATGACAAACACCACGAGCTGCATAAATTATATGGGTTGGATTTCGGAAGAAATAAGTGTAGAATTATTAGCAATACAAATCCGAAGTCACCCCAATATTAAAGGATTTGCCTTACCAGATGTAGGTTTTGCAGAACAAACATCGCGTATCTTGAAACTGGCTATGTACGCCGATGACATAACTGTTTTACTTCAAGATAAAAACGACATGGAAACGGTTTTGAAAATTATTGATGATTTTTCCAATATATCTCGCTTAAAATTAAATAAAAGTGAAACGGAAGCAATGTGGTAGGGATCGCGTAAAAACTGTCAAGAGAAATATTGCGATATTAAATGGAATACCCAGGTTAAAATCATGGGAATTAGTCAGTTTTAAAAATGACATCCCGGCCTCTGAAATTATGGAAAATTGTTCCAAAAAGACTTGAAAAAGTTGAACAAATCATTTGCAGATGGTCAAGAAGAAATTTAAGTATAAGCGGCAAATTATGTATTATTAAGTCCTTCTTAGTTTCACAATTTGTTTACGTTATGCAGGCGCTTCTTGCCCCTGTTAAAGTTCTCGATAAGTTGAATACTATTTTGTTCAGGTTTCTCTGGAAAAGGAAGTATTCAAATACAAAAGCCTTTGAAAAAGTTAAACGAAATGTATTGTGTAATGTGGTGGAAGAAGGTGGTATTAACATGATAAACGTCCACGATATGCAGACTTCTTTTTTACTGACATGGGCAGCAAAACTTCAACAACAAAAACATGAACCGTGGACAACGATTCCGTTAAGTCTTTATCAGGTATTGGGAAGAAATTTACTTTGTTTTAAAGCCACAACACTACTAAAACCAAGGTATTGAATGCATTCGATCAAACTTTTAGACAGAAGTTCTCTTAAAATGAATCCATAATAAAGCATTGATTTATGAGAGAGAAGATCGCTTTGGCGATCAATGTTTGTGGAACAATATAAAAGTGGTTTATAAAAATAAAAGCTTATATTTAAAAAAATGGATAGAAGCGCATTTAGATATGGTGAAAGATATTTGGGTTAACGGATATATGATTCCTTTTAACCAGCTGTGCACAAAGAAAGGATACAGTCCCTCTAGATTTTTTGAGTACCGCGCAGTGAAGACTGCTGTGCGAGCGCTTGCACTTCGCAAAAACACAGCCAGCCCGCGAGCAGGCGAACACAATAATGACCTTGACACACGGAACCCTCCGCGAGAAAGATTCACATGCTGATAGTCCAGTCTAAAGCGAGCGAGCCTTGCGCTGCAACATTTTGGTTACATAAATATCAGGTTAAACTAGATCACAGTCATTGGCTGTTAGCAAGCAAATGTACAAAAGAAGAAAGATTGCGATTGTTACAATGAAAAATATTACATAATATTTATCCCACGAATATATTATTAAATAAAATGAAAATTAGAGAAACAAAATTATGTACATTTTGTAAACACATTGATTATGTTGAACACTTTTTTTGTCAATGTGAGAAGTTGACGAGCTTTTGGGAAAATGTTGTCCATTATATTTTTAGAAATACAGGATCAAATGTGCACCTCTCAGAACACGATGTCTTGTTTGGTTATCAACCTAGTAATATATGCCAAAATAATAAGGTACTTAATCACATTATTTTGATTGCAAAAATGTGTATTAGTAAATATTAGTATGGTGATAGATACGATTTGAATACGGTATCATTATTGGAAAATAAAATGTACATTAGAAGATTGTGAGTAATGTATAAGTCGAGATGAGGTGAAGTGATATATGACGTTTGTGAATATTATGAGGGGGGTGGGAGGGAGCGGATGGACGAGAATAAGAAAAACAAAAAAAGAAAAAAAAGGAGAAAAAAATAACCATCTATGGCTCCTCAATTGCTTTTTGTATAAACAACCATGCAAACCACACCAAAAAAAACCCAACAAAAAAAGAAACCGGTTTTCTCCAATTTAAAAAAAAACCAAAAAAACAAGTCGCGTAAGGCGAAATTACTACATTTTAGTCAAGCTGTGGAACTCACAGAATGAAACTGAACGCACTGCATTTTTTCACAGTGACCGTAGTCCGCCGCTCGCGCAAAACCCAGTGAATCTGACGAGACTGTTTAGCGCGGTGATGGTTTCGCTGTGCTGCATAGCACGCTTTTCTGTACCTCTCTTCGTTTTAACTTTCTGAGCGTGTTTTTAATCCAAACATATCATATCTATATGTTTTTGGAATCAGGAACCGACAAGGAATAAGATGAAATTGTTTTTTAATCGATTTCGGAAATTTGATTTTGATCAGAATTTTTTATATTTTTAATTTTGAGAGCTTGTTTTTAATCCGAATATAACATATTTATATGTTTTTGGAATCAGAAAATAATGAAGAATAAGATGAACGTAAATTTGGATCGTTTTATAAAAAAACAATTATTTACAATTTTCAGATTTGTAATGACCAAAGTCATTAATACATTTTTAAGCCACCAAGCTTAAATACAAAACCGAAGTCCGACCTTTGTCGAAGATTGCTTGGCCAAAATTTCAATCAATTTGATTCAAAAATGAGGGTGTGACAGTGCCGCTTCAACTTTTACAAAAAGCCGGATATGACGTCATCAAAGACATTTATCGAAAAAAAAAATCCGGGGATATCATACCCAGGAACTCTCATGTCAAATTTCATAAAGATCGGTCCAGTAGTTTACTCTGAATCGCTCTACACACGCGCACGCACACCGGCACAGACAAAACTTGACTAAATGTAAAGAGAGAGAGAGAGAGAGAGAGAGAGAGAGAGAGAGAGAGAGAGAGAGAGAGAGAGAGAGAGAGAGAGAGAGAGAGAGAGAGAGAGATGATAATGATGATGATGGAACTTTATTTTTCAAGGATAGAGGTTTAAGGTGACGCCTTTTCTTACAACCGGTCCTTACTTCTAATACAAATGTCTAATAAATGATAAACAAGTAAAGCAACATGACAAATAAACAAAGTAAACGAACGAACCAGCAAACAATCGACAAGTAAGCAAACAAGCAAATAAACATAAACAACAAAATGACAAAGTAAGGAACATACAAATCAAAAGCAAAACATGCAACATATTAATTGAGGTTATACATGTAAAGTGATCGACGGTTAAAGTTCCATCCTCACCTATTCACACTTTACTGACACTTTACACAACCATCAGTGTGTATAGGAAACAGGTACTTAACGCCTTCGTCCGTACGGGTTACACACTGTGTATAGCCAAACGGTACCTAATGTGGATTTCGTACGTACAGAAGTCACACAGATCCGTCTGCGTATGACCGGTACCTAAGGTGCTCCTCGTCCGTATGTGTGTGTGTGTGTGTGTGTGTGTGTGCCAGTGTGTGTATGTGTGTGTGTGTGTGTGTGCGTGTGTGTAGAGCGATTGAGACCAAACTACTGGACCGATCTGTCGAACCCACAGAATACAACTGCACGCACTGCAGTGTTTTCAGTCACGAGAATAAAACGGCTTCGTCAATCCACGCGGCAAGGAAGTCGCTCAATTTTTGCGTGCAACACGAAGTAAACAGACATGCAAGAATAGCGACGGGTTCAAGTTTAGGTCGCTCCACGAGAAAAATTCCTGCCGATGTTCGCCTTTAAAGGAGGCTGTTGCAACGTACCCACACTTTTCAGACGGAAATATAGCAACAGTGTGTTGTAACTGAAGCAATATCGTTGTGAAAAACGATAATTTCGACTTTGAAAATTAATTCATTCTGTAAATAGAGAATACTACATGGCTTGCTGTGTCCTACCAGATTTACACGAGTTGGGTTTTTTAAATATTGAACTGCAAGCGAAAGCGAGCTTTTCACTATTTGAAAAAACAACGAGTGTAAATCTGGTACTACACATCATGCCATGTAGTATTCTGTTTATCCTACATACTGTACTTACGTGTATTTTACTCAAAACGTCCCGCATTGGCTATCCAAATTGAAGACGCTTCTTTTGGAACCTCATCTATTCCAAAGCCTCGTGCAATCTTTGACGTCAAAGCAAAGACACGTCACCCTAGAAAGTGTAAGCGTGGCGTTAAAGTTCTAAAATTTCTACCAAGAGAAACAGCATAGCGTGAAAGGGTTTACATAATGACGTTTGTCTCGATGACTCTGGCATCATAAGCAGTCGAAAGGCAGGTCCCTGCCAAACTAGTTTGACATGACCTCATTTACATGATATACACACGTGTGGTTTGAACGATATTGTTATCTCATGAGTGGTCTCACTCACGTATGTAGGATAAACCTTGTTCGTGTTCAAAGGACACGAGTACATTGCAGACTGTGAATGGAAAGACTTGGACTTGTGTGGACTTCAGGATGCTTAACTTAAATGTTGCCGTTTTAACTTTAAAAAATCTCCTCTGAATTAAATCCATCGTTTGCTGCATGACCGTTCTTACTTTTATACCATCAAAACCGTCGCGTGAGAAAAACATCTACTCATTTTGCAAGTTACACCCAACGCGGTAAGCCCCAAACAGAAGACAAATCTCTGCTTGTGTCATGCCGCCCGCCGAGATACCCGTTTGTGGAGCTAAGATGTTCTTAGGCTTTACGTGTTCGAAGTTTGATGCGTAACAGCTTTCGTTTCCGTATCCGACAAGCCTTCTGCCACAGATGTATCGATTTGCTCCTCTTATTAAGGCAGGTGGATAAGGGGCTTGGGGAAGAAGGGGCCAGGAGGGGGAATTAACCGAAAAAGAGACGACCCTGGAGGACGCAACTGGTGTCTACGACACACCATGCTTGCCCTTAATGTATCACGTACTACACTTTCTTACATACTGCAAATCTTTACCCGCGAAAAGCTAACGTTAAATGTCACTTTTGCTCAGACGTACGTAGGCTGTTCCATAATTGTTTAGAATCTCATAAACGGAAACACATACCAACAATCTAACCAGGCCATTTTCTAGACCAATCCTTCCTCAGCCGACACCCAACTGCCTCTCAAACGTTCTCATTCTGGCCTGGGACCATGTGACATCAGCTATACCTGGTATGGCCCTTGTGAAGGCTCGGACAGAGTCTTCAGGGGTCTCTACCCGTGTTTCCGCGGCTATTTCTTGAAATCCGAGAACAAGCTGAACTAGCATGGGGAGATGTCAAGAAAATAGGGTGGATGCAACCAGCAGCAGTGCTCCCTTTGGTGCCAAGAAATCTGTTGTCGCAAAGGCAGTATAGACAGGTGCGTTGTCATGTTACAGCATAAGCCCTCGAATACCTGTGTTTGGACGGTGTTTGTGCCAAGCCTCGAATATTTTCTACCATTAGTGGTGGACACAGCAGTCATACGTGAGTCACAGTGTTTGATATAGCGACGAAAGATGCAAACAATTTTTTAGTGCTTCTTGTTATTTGAACTTGGCAGGGGTGGGGTCACCTGGTTAAACACCCGAACAGGCGACAGTTGTTTGATTTTAGAGTGGAGCTAATTAATCCAGGTTTTGTCACCACTGACAATATTCCATGTTGATTTGGACATGCCATTGTTGATTGTTTCAAGTATTGTCAGGCAACACTCTGCCCTACCCCTCTTTTTCCCGTCACTGGGTTCATGTGGTACCCAACCGGCAAATCGCTTTGGGGCCATTAATATTTGTGTAAGATCTTTTCAAATGCAGAGCTTTTAATGCCAAGGGCATATTGCATCTCCCTGATTATAATTAAGTGATCTTCTCTTATTATCTGTTCAACAGCCCCAATGTTTTCGAAGATAACGAATAAAAGGAGTAGACCAGGGTGGGTATCATTTTCGAGGCTCCGTCTACCCGGTTTGAAATTGCTGTACGAGTTTTACACCACGGCTCTAAAAAGAGCGTTCATCCTAAAACATTTCTTCACACTTTCATGCAAATCGGCCTCTTTTAACCCTTATTTTGTAGTTATTGTAAGTTATGGCTCCGAAATCGCGAATTGAAGCTTCATGACGCAATCTCATACATTGCGCGGTGAGTATCTTCCCGAGTCGACCACATGAAAACAACATAACTCTGGAACTTCATTTTTTGTGTCAAGTCTCACGATAGTCTATTATTTGACAGCATGATTTTGTATTTAACGCCATATTGCCAGGAGCCTGGATTCTAAATAATAATGGAACAGCCCTCGTACAAGACACATTAAAGATATACAGTTCTTTACGCAGTTGTTTTCCGAATTTTCCATCTTACAATGAGGCGTGATGCAAAGGCAGCACAGCCAATTAGCCTTGCCGTGTGTGCATCACTGCAAACCTGTGATGCGGATAATGTGATGCTTCCAGCGCGCGGCTGTGAGATGGTCTGATGGTTTTAGTTCGTCAGACAAATCATGAACACAATTGAGAGGTCTCTGAAAAGAGCCAATGGAGCTTGCGCTGTACTCTTTGTTGGACTGAGATTCTCGCTCGAGCAGTGTTCTAAGAGGGTGGATAAGTGGGTGCGATGGGTTTAAAACATTATAAACCCATCGCACCCACTTATCCACCCCCTTAGAACACTTTCTCTTTTACTCAAAATGCACTCAACCCTCTATTTACTAATTTACCATTCCAATATAACACAACCAATATATACCATGTTTCCATAGCTTACTCTCTACGATCAGAAAAAACCCGCTTGTACCAGGCCTTGTGGTATCTTTCGTTGTTTCTTTGTTCGTACATTTTGTAAAGACTGTGTGGCGACAACTCCTAAGGGTGCTCATTCTTTTGCAAAATAAGTCAGCCTTTCAATTCTCAAGGGATTCATTAAAATAGCTGGATGATTTCCCATGCCATCAAAATGTGTGCCGCCTAATGTTAGATTATCTGCAAATGAACACGTAATTTTTGAGTTTCAGGACTTCACTACTTCAGTCATCCAAAATCATAGATCTACACAGATAGGCATTAAAAAACAAAAGAAGTAAAACACACAGCCGTATATTTTTTTTGCTGCTTTTGGGACTATAAAAGGCAATAACAACAGCATTTGGTACATGACATTGCGTATCACAACACCAGTCACTTATATTTCATGGGGTTTTGTTTTGTTTTTGTGTGTTCATCTTACCATGTTGATGTTTGTATCTTCTGGATAAAAATTCAACACAGTAGGGGCGTTTCTTTGTATGATCAATCTTTACTAAACCACATAAAATGCGTGTGATGTAAAATATGCAGTGTCGAAGAACACAAACTGAAAATAAAATGATTAAAATGAGGTTCTTGCCGCATGTATCGTCTGTCTATGGACTCTGCCATTGTGCCTTTTTGTGCACGTATGAAACGCAAAGCTTGATTGGATGATGTCATCGTGCAACAACAAAAACTTGCAATTTGATTGGCTGGTGTCAAAGGTCGTCAAGAGAGAAGACTTTTTCTCGCGCACTTATTTCAAACCGCGCTTAGCTCCCTTCGGTAGCTGAATATTTCGGACCTTCCCTCAATAAACCCCGGCCCCTACAAAAACGCGCAATTTTTTCTTTGAGGTCTTTGATTGTATGTATAGATTGTAACTTTGTCATAACACGCACACAATGTCGTTATGTTCACGCATACTGTACACGAGTTGAAACGATAGCTCTCTCCTGTAAATGGCTTACTGGGCTCTGTGGAAGATCGACGGGTGGCGTGACATTTATAACGAATCTTGGTGGTACTGGAAAACATCTGTTTCTGAATTTATCATCGGTTACGCAGGCTGAGCAGATTTCAACAAAATTCCCCTCCTGTGCAAAACAAATTCCTATAAAATTCCTTTCACTTTTTGTGAGTTCTCCATGCATCCCTCTGTCAAATCACATTAAGTTGTCCAAAAATTGTCCAATGCTAGCTACGTTTTTTTGTCAGTCCTGGGCGCGTATGCAAGACGGAACGACTGCATGTCCTACGACAAGCGCCCCGAAGTTTGATAGCTCTCTGTCCGACAACTTTTGTCGAACTGCCGAATTCACAGGCATCGGAAAGCCTCCCCGATAGCTAGCGGGGGGAATTCCCTTGTTTACGGTCGCTCTGCGCGTGCGCCTGACGCAGCAGCTGTGCCCTGTCAAGGCTGCGCTTGCTGTGGCTGGCTGACCGTGGCTCACCCCAAATCGGCGCCACGCAAACATCTTGATATGCACCAGACGCGTGAAACCGCAACGCGAATAT
The DNA here is from genome assembly GCF_037325665.1 of Littorina saxatilis. Lineage (NCBI taxonomy): Eukaryota > Metazoa > Mollusca > Gastropoda > Littorinimorpha > Littorinidae > Littorina > Littorina saxatilis. The sequence goes on from NC_090245.1 coordinate 61,649,230, forward strand.
CACTTGCGAGACAAGAATGTTGTCAGTTATCACATTCGTCAACAGTCAACTGCAAAATATCGTGCATGCGGAATATGATTTTTTTTTATATATCCCGTCCCCCATAATCGTATGTCTTTGAATATTTCTTCTTTCCCGGTAACGCTGCAAACTGATGGCCGCAATCTTGAAATCAAAGTTATCGTAACGACAACAGTGCTTATCGGTAGGGATAGGCACCTCTAACTTTATCGTAGGACAGTGCGCTATCGGTTTTTCGTGAATTCCACGACAGGGGGTTATTGGAAGTTTTCTGTTTCTCGTACCGACAAAACCACTGTCGGATTCTTCCTGAATATGGGCCCTGAAGAAGTTTCCATAATCGAACATTTGATTTATTATTGTATTGTGCTGTCCTTGCATTGGTGAGTACAGAATTCTTTTTTTTTTTTTTAACTTTCTTTTACTCTCACCAACAGTCACTTTGTTCTTCAGATTTTTTCTTTCATATTAAAAATGCATTGATCTTTACTTTGTAGTTCAAGAACATGTTATTTTGGTTGTGCCTCTAATGATTTTGTCGTTCAGCATTTACTTACGAATTTCATGGGAGTTCATTGAGTTGCTTCATTGCAGGTTGCTGGCCCTAAAACATGTCAATGTATTGTTTCAATTTTAAACTAACTTTATGACACCTTCAAACCAATTTTCTTCTTCTTTGGCATTCGAAAGCCTTGAACCCATTGCTTTTTTCATTCGCATTCAAAAACAATATCAGTATAGTGTTATAGCCTGTAATAGAAAATCCTTTTACAGTAACTAGAAAATCACAGAAAAATAACATTTATACATTGGTCAGGAAATAGTCACGGGATTTTATTAAACAAAATTGTTGGTAACAAACTGTTTGAACATAGTCTTCAAAATGTTTCTCCTTGGGGGTTGGCTTGGGTTTTGGTCACTATAGGTCCATTTACTGACTCAGCAATCAGTCATTTTACAAACCAATAAGTAAAAAAAAATTAGAAAATAGACCGACTCTGCTGCATGTCCATCAGTCGTCCATTGATGCATTGAGACATGTTTCGATCCGTCTTTTTCGACTTTAATATGTTAACAGACTGATGACTGACGCCCAAGCCAATCTCCGTGTGACCTATACATGTACACTATTCTCGCTCACATTGTGTAAACAAATTTGAGGTGCAAAAAAATGATCATAATAATAATGTCATTCTCTTCATTGTAGTTCGCTGGTCTTAAAACAATAATGATAATCCTTGTTATGGTTTACAATGTGATTTCAATGATAACGTATACACAGTCTCAGCATTCTATGTTCTAAGAATTATTTTCTATTTTGACTGTGGTAGACGCTGCAAGTGACAACGCTTGGCGCAAGCAACGAGGAACCATCGCATCTGACATGTCCAACATCGGCAATCAACACCACATTGTACGGTGCTTTCCATCATCAACGAACCACAGCTTCACTTGGAGAAGGACATGGCATATGTCAAGGTGCAGATACAGGACAACAACGTGATATTTAGGGGATAGCATATCATTCCAAATTCCAAAAAAGACTTTGATCACATTACTGATCTCTTAGCACGTGTAAAAATGTACTAGAGCAAATAAATGCACTCTATTTTTTATTTTGTTACAACAGCATATCCATGTCGGGAGGAGTTTTATGTGTGTATACGATTTGTGAAATATAACTGGCGGGAAACACATGGTGAGAGGGGGTGAATAAGCATCTTTTTGGCAAAGGGAGGGGTATGTGTCGTTATGTTGTGCTTAGTGTTTATTATTTTTTGGGTTATGGTTTGGTTTTTGGTTCGAGATATATCTGGTACCACCATCCAACACCAATGGCAGTTGTACCTCCACATTGTACGGTGCTTTCCATCATCAACGGACCTGGTATATGTTCAGGTGCAGATACTCAGGGTATCGCACAAAATTCCAGATGTCAGGAAACACCTTTCAAAAGGCTCTGATCACATTAATTACCTCAAAATAGACTTGAGCAAATAATACACTTTAAATCGTGAGCGTGAATCACAACTCTGTGCCACTGCCACTCCTGTCCCGAACTCTTCTGCTTTGGACCAAAATCTCTGGTGCCAATGCCACTCCTGTCCCAAACTCTTACGCTTTGGACCAAAAAAGCCATGCCACTGTCACTCCTGTCTCAAACTCTTCTGCTTTGGACCAAAAACTCCATGCCACTGTCATGCATTGCCAATACTACGTCACGTCCACCCCAACCAACCCAACCCATGTCACACCGGCCTCTTTTAGCAAAACAGTGTTGACAACATTGACGATGAAACCCTGAGTCAAATAATTTATGATGAAGAACTGACAGAGCCAAAAGCTATCAAAACAAATGACCAATCGGTAGATTCTCCGAAACTTACGGAGGAAGAAACTATGGAAACAATTAACGGCACTGTGCTCATAGCCTTATATATTAGTTTCAATGATATTTGATGGTGAAGTAGATTGTAAAGCTACGTCTATGCTAATAGTCTGGTGGAAATATGTAAGTATTTGACTGTGAACTAGGTTGCGTTGCTGCATGTTTGCAGGCGAACTGATGAAATTGTCGTTGTTTATCGAATCAGTCGACTTTCAAAAGCTATTATAGCTCGGAATCTGTCGAAATAACAATGACTCGTGTTTTTCTGTTCAACACAGGCAATTGAAGCCGTCACGTTTTTGACCGCTCTTGCGATCGACACCTGCATCAGTAGGAATGGCATAGCACGCGAAATACGCAAGGTAGCAAAACAAAACAATCTGTTCAGGGTAGATAATTGGTTTGACTTTCTTCTCGTTTGTCAAAGTTGCAAAGTATTGCCTATTGTGATTTTTTGTCGATTTTTCATTCGGCCCTTCCGTTTTTGTCTGGTCTATTTTGAGGGTACCCTTACTTAAACGGCGGTCACGTGATCCCTGTAAAATAAATATTCAATCAAAAAGGTGATCCTGAAGGTTAAGTGAATGGCCTTAACTGGCATATAAAGTTTTAATGAAATGACACGGGGATTAATGCTTTATTTTGGGTTTAAAATCTGTTGCAATAATGTTTTGACCAAGTTCACTTAATGTTTAGCGATTATTATTCGAGAAGATTACTTGGCGTGTTGTGTCGTACGAGATTTACACGAACTGGTTTTTTTTTAGATATTAAACTGCGAGCGAAAGCGAGCTTTTTAATATTTGAAAAAGCAACGAATGTTAATCTGTTACGACACAGCACACCATGTAGTATTCTATTTATCCTACATACTGTACTTACGTGTAATTTACTCAAAACGTCCCGCAGTCCAAATTGAAGACGATTCTTTTGGAACCTCGATCTCTTCCAAAGCTTCGTGCAATCTTTGACGTCAAAGCAAAAACACGTCTCTCTAGAAAGTATAGCGTGACATGTAAGTTCTAAACATTCTTCCAGGAAGTAGTTTCATAATTACGTTTGTCTCGGTGACTTTAAATTTGGCATCATAAGCAGTGGAAAAGCAGGTCCCTGCCAGACTAGTTTGACACGACCTTTTTTACATTATATACACACGTGTGGTTTGAACGATATTGTTATCTCATGAGTGTTCTCTCTCAAGTATGTAGGATAAAACAAAATATTGAATTAGCTTGCCCTCATAATTGGCACTGGTTTAATGTAGCATAAAGAACAAAGCAGAAACCTGATTTAGCACCCACAATAACCAGAGGCCACGCCTGATGCGAACCTCTTATTGATCACACAAATGAGTCTTCTCTTCACACTCGGGAGAAAAAAGAGGAAGAGAGAGACGGAGAGAAGGAGGTAAAGGGGAACGGAAGCGACGGCGAGGGTGTTAAAGGAGATGTAGAGTGTTATCGATTCTCAAAAAAACCTCCCCGCCGATTCTAGTGAAACTCCATCAGGGGTTTCAGCGAAATCAATTTCTACAATGAAACCGGAATGTTAGCAGGATTCGATGCTATATATGCTTCCTCTATACTCTGGGAGACACTTGTGGGTGCGGTATTGTGGACTTCTTCGACACTATCATTGTTATATTTAGATTTCCAGAAGATTTTTTTTTTGACAACTGTTATTTTAACAAATCAATTACGACAGATAACTTCGAATAACTCTATGCACGTAATACCGGGCATTATCCTACATACGTGAGAGAGACCATCCATGACATAACAATACCGTTCACTTCACATGTGTGTATATCATCTAAATGAGGTTCAACCCCTGACTTGTTTCCCAATTATTTAGATAAATGTCTTTTATGACGTCATATCTGGTCTTTCACAAAAGTCGAGGTTGCACTCTGGTAGCCTCATTTTCCATCAAATGGATTGACATTTGGGTTAAACAATCTTTGGCTCAGTACGGACTATAGGATTGCATTTCAGCTCGGAAGCTTAAACAATGTTCAAATTCCTAACTAAAATTGAACTTTCAACACGTCGCTTGAAGCGAAATTAATAAATTTTGTCAATCTGTCGAATAGTCCTCACAGATAGAAACTTAACGCTTGAAGTGACAAGCCTATTGCGCTTAACAGGAAAGCGCGCTTTTCTTCATTTTTTTAAAACTTTCTGAGCTTGTTTGTAATCCAAACATAACATAGAAATAACAGGAATAATCAAGAATGAGTTGAAATTTGGATCGATTACTTACATTTCAATTTTAATTCAATTTTGAGATTTTTGAATGACCAAACTCATTAATTGATTTGTAAGCTTCCAAGCTGAAATGCAATCCCATAATCCGAGCTTCGTCGAAGATTGATTGACCAAAACTTTAATAAATTTGGTAGAAAATGAGGGCGGGACAGTGCCGCCTAAACTTTTACTAAAAGTCGGATATGACGTCATCAAAGACATTTATCGAACAAAATTAGAAAGAAATATCTGGGGGGTATCTTCTGGAAAAATGTGTATGTAAAGTTTCCTGACGATCTGACCTTTTTTTCTTGGCTTTAAACAAGATTTTATTCCGAAAATACAGGGTGGCATGAACTTTTTTCTTCTGGGAATTGCTCTACACACACACACACGCACCCACACACACGCACACACATACACCATCACCCTCGTCTGGATTCCCAATCACTGTTGAACATTGAGTCAAAACTTTACTAAATGCAATAACAAATTAGAAAATGATTGCATTGTATTCTTTATTTTTCTCTGACTCCAAAAATATATAGATACTCTGCAAAATGGGATCAAAATGAAAGAAAAGCGGTATAAGCAAATTAGGTCATACGTGTTAATGTCGACTGTCGCAGATCCCGTTGATCAAAAATGCTAACTCCCTAACACTGATCGGTCCTCCTCATTAATGTCTTCTTCAGAAAATCTAGTAATCGTGACACACAGCCTGACCGTTACTGGCACTGTCCTTCACCGCCTGAAATCCGCTGTCATCCACAGCATGAAATGCACTGTCCTGCAACCACAGCATGAAGTTTACCGTCAACCCCAGCCTAACGTTCGCTGTCACACACACACACACACACACACACACACACACACACACACACACACACACACACACACACACACACACACACACACACACACAGAGCCTAAAGCCCCTTTCACACTTCCGCAAACAAGACTGCGGACAACTGCGGACCTCCGCAGGAAAAATACAACGGTGCACGTGTGAAACGCGGACAGCTACGTGTTGACCGCGGATTCGCTGCGGATTGATGGCGGATAACACCGTGGATCCACAGCGGATGGTGGCGGTCTGTCAACGGATGCCTGCGTGCAGTCGGCGTGCAGACGCCGTGTCAAGTACGGACCGCAGCAGACGATCGCGGTTTTACGCCGACTTTGCGCGGGTAAAACGCGGTTTTGGCGGTTTGACGCCGTGAAATTTGGCGTCCGCGGGCCCAGAAATCGCTGCGGAACGTCACGGATGGACAAGTTCGGGATATTTCAAGGGCCAGAATCCTGGGGATTTCGTTCACAACTACCTACGATTATACATCTGCTGAATGTAAGGGGGGAACTTTCTTTTTGTGAGGTGTTTATATTGGACCTGCTGAATATCTCCTGTTATCTACTGGTATCTACTGCTGTCTACTGTAGTATATCACAGAGCTGAGTTCTGAAGATGCACATTGATGCTGGTTTGCAAATGAGAATACTGATGCATGTGCAATCATGTCTGCAGTTTTCTGTAGAGCAAGAACAATCTGATGCAGTTCAAAGAAGAAGAATATAGAGGAAGAAGATAAGAAGTATGTTGAATCGCAGACCTCTATATGGCCATCATGAGCTAATGATAAGGGAACTGCATGAAGACTTTTGTTAATATCAGTCGGATGGATCCAGTTGCATTTCATGAACACTTGACAAGAATTGAGGGCAGGATTACCAAGCTGCAGACCCATTGGAGGAAGCCCTTGGCTCCAGGACTGAAGTTGGCTATTACTCTGCGCCAACTGGCAACTGGTGACTTTGCAGTATGGCTTTAGGGTTGCCCACAACACTATCTGCCTCCTGGTGATATAAGTCTGTCAAGACATCATTGAAGAGTTTGCAATTGAAGTCCTGGCTTGTCCCACCACTCCAGAGGGCTGGAAAGAAGTTGCAACCGGATTCTACAAGAATTGGAACTTTCCTCATTGTGTGGGTGCTATAGATGATAAGCATGTCGCACTGGTGTGCCTTGGAAAGTCTGGCAGCTTCTACTACAACTACAAGGACTTCTTCTCTATTGTGCTGTTGGCCCTGGTGGATACAGACTACAAGTTCTTGTTTGTGGACATACTGGTTCAGGGTCAGATACTGGAGTGTTTGCCTCAACTCTCCTGATGGCATTATTAACCTCCCAGAACCTGAACACCTGCCCAATGATGACAAGCCTATATAGCCTTTACATGGTTGGAGATGATGCATTTGCACTGAAAACCTGGATGATGAAGCCCTTATCTCTCAGACAGATGACACATGAACAGAGAGTCTTCAATTACAGACTGGCAAGAGCAAGTAGCCTAGTGGTTGACAATGCTTTTGGACTACTTGCTGCCCGCTTCAGACGCCTCCTGACAACCATGACACAAAGTCCAGAGAGAGTCAGCATGATTACCTATGCCTGCTGTGTCCTGCACAACTTTTTGAGGATCAGGAACCCAACCCTGGACGTTACTTTAGTGGACCATGATCAGCCAGCCAGCCATGAGTTTATCCCAGGATCGTGGAGAGAAAATGCACATCTGCCAGACATTGAGCCACGTCCTCTGCGTCTTCTGGTCATGATGAAGTGTTGTGAATTATACTTTAACCATGAGATATTATTCTTGACGAGTCCGCTGAGTGAACGTGCCACAAACGCAGACAACCGCAGCTAACACGCAGCTAACCGCAACACAAACGCCAACTAAACAAACATTGCGGACGGCTGTGGACACATCACGTTGCTAACACGTGCTCTGCGGATGCAACGCGTGCTCTGCGGGGGCAACGCGTGCTCTGCGGACTGACTGCGTTCTCTACACGGCCAATTTTCTCCGCCAGTGTCCGCAGCCAAATATTTAACCAGTTTGATTTGTTCCGACCTTCTGGGCGGACTACTGCGGTCTTCTGCGGTCTTTGCGGACCACGGCGGACATCTGCGGACTGCCTCTGCGTTACTCACACGGATAGCTGCGGAGTGCCGTCTGCAGCTATCCGCAGTCTTGTTTGCGGAAGTGTGAAAGGGGCTTAAACGTTCACTGCATTGCGGGTTGTTCACAAATGTTGTCTTCCCAACACCGATCCGTCCACTCTCCGCAGAGTCTCCGTAACGAATCCCCTCTTCCCCCCTGGAGAATACTCTTAAATACTCTAGCAATAGGTTTTATGTCCCTCATGGTCACACAATAGTGTCATTTAAGCACCAATGCATTGCGGACAAATACCAGATATTGCTCGCGAAAGATTTCAACCGATGCTCGATCACACCGGCTTTGTGGCGAAAGCGTGCAAGCGTCTTCTTTAATGCATTACAGTGTCGAGAATTGTAAACTGATATCGTGGCCGAACGGTTATCGCGTTTGCCTGATACGCGATGGGGTCGAGTTCAAATCACCATCTATCCATTATTATTTTTTACTCTTTGTCATTTGTTTATTTTTGTTTATTTTCTTCATGTGCAAGAGATACGTTGTAAGAAATATCAAAATTGATTTTTAACATTAATTTTAGGCAGGAATTAGTTTTTTAAATCTTTGGTTAACATGATATTAGTTTATTGATAAAGTTTGTTAAATTAAAAATGTAAACATTTGCTTGAGAAAAAATAAAGACCAATAAAGAAGGATGCTCCCGGCTTGAAAAAAATAATTGAAAGAAATTAGAGAAGAAGGCAAAAACAATAACGGTAGCAGCAACTGAGGTTAAAGCAAAAATTAAAAAAAAATTCCTCCCTTGTTTTTATTTCATTTAGTTTGTTTGATTGTTGCTATTGACTTTGAAACTGACACGCCGGCGGAAACGTCGGTAACGCATACGCAGAGAAGAGCAAGCATGGAATAAGGTGTCATAGGCAATAGACTTATGGACCGACATAATGATTCGACTTGACTTCTTCCATTTGATTCGTCGTTTTTATGCAGCGGTCAGACTCAGACTGTTCGAAAGGCATCAGCTGCCTAACAACTTTCTTGTGAAAACCTTGTGCTTGTATGAGTGAATCGGTGACTGCCCTGCCTGAATGCATTGCGGACAAATACCAGATATTGCTCGCGAAAGATTTCAACCGATGCTCGATCACACCGGCTTTGTGGCGAAAGCGTGCAAGCGTCTTCTTTAATGCATTACAGTGTCGAAAATTGTAAACTGATATCGTGGCCAAACGGTTATCGCGTTGAATCGCAACTATTTGACGGCCTTTTAATGTTCTAAAATCTGGAGTCATGAACTTGAAAGGTTAGTTTATGGAATATGGTGTCATCAGCAATACATTTACAAGCATGTTGACCTAAGTGTGTTTGTTGATGGACATACAAATACTGAAACTGTGGGTGTGAAAGGAACTTGGCTGAGTGGGCGTTGACTGGGCGTTTTGACTCCAGCTATGTTGATGTTGACATCTAAGTCGACGCCGACTCAGCCAAGTTCCTTTCTTTGTCTCAGTACTATTCACGACTTGTTTGCTTGACCTTTCGGATTTCATGGGGGCTGCCATTTTGGTTTTGATGCGCTTCCTTTTCCGGTTTACGTATTTTCCGGTTTAACATAGCATTTGCGTTTTTTTGTCAGAAGAGTGATATTTGGTTATGAAGGAAGTCAAGTCCGCCATTACCTGCCACCTCAGTTGAGTGTTTACTTTGAACTTATACTTGAACCGTAACAGTGTGTAGCCAGTTCACAAGACCTGTTCATCTTCCTACCAGTTCCAACTGTTGTTATCAATGGGTCGCGCAGCTGGAGGAAGTGTTTATTTCCATTCGGAGCCCAACTTCAGTTCAAAACCAGTCAAAAACTGGCCTTGATATTCCCACATTACGATACCCTTGAATGACATTAGATCTACGTCGTTTCCGCTTGCCAAAATCCCACATGTTACATGTCTGCTCTTCGAGTTGTTTGGAACTTAGTTCGAGTATTTTCTCGAACGTAACTTTTGACCCAGCTGTCAGGTAGGCATCATGAATTAGACGTACACTGGCAGTTATAAATCATGTTGTGCAAAAGATTCTAAAGAAGTAGAACATTGTGGAAAATCGGGAATGCTTTCTCAGTTTGTGCACCCTGGCAACATTCAGCAGGAAAACAAAACTGTATATGCCTTCCTCTGCAAAAGTCGCGCGAAGAATGCTGAACGGGCAGCGACGACTAGCTGTTCTTCTTCAAAGTAATAAACTACCCCCCAAACCCTGCAAGTTTGTGCGATTTACTTTGTGGACATGAAGCCAGCAGAGGACTCAGGAATGCCCACTTAATTCCTTGATTGTACTTCCGTCACAAGAACTAAAAGAACATTCAATGTTCGTTAAATCTGTGGATCAAGTGACTCACGAAGCGGAGGAAAAGAAAATCACCGGCAGATCTGTACAAGATGTTGAATTCTGCCAGGGAAACGAAGCCGCCCTCACGGCAGAGAAGTCTCCGCCTACGAAAATCAGTAGATCTAGAGCAAGGTAAACATACGTTTTTCAAAGCTTGTTCACAAACACACACACACACACGTACACAAACACACACACGCTCACACCATCACACACACACATGAAAGAGATGGAATAGCTGATCGAGTGATGACAATGTTGATTGATAAGTATTTTTTGGTGCGGTGAACTTGAGGCTATATTGTTCTATCAATCCATCGATATATTTTACACTTTCACCCCAGAAATGAAGCACGTGTACACATATTGAACAAAAGAATCATTTTAAGCTTTCATTGGCATTGTTTCCTTTTTTTGCAGATATGTTGGCAGGAAGTGAGTGTTTCACCCCACTCTTGCAAGGTAGGTTGATCACTGATGACAAGTTCTGATTGTTTTTCCTTTTTAAACGGATGACAATCCGTACTCTGCAGATGGATCTAACCGAGATGGATCTAACCGATACACGGAAGCAACATTGGGAACAAACTGTTATTCAATCTGTGAATATTTCATGTGTGAGGGGTATAACTGCAAGTAGCCTACGTTCGCTAATGTAGAGAAATAATTTTTGACTCAAACTTCAAGTTAAATTGTTTCTGCTGTCAGAGCCATCTTTCTGAAGGAACAATATTTTACATGCCACTGGATTGTTGTATATTCCTTCTTATTTTGCAATGACAGGCTCAGCTTTCATTTGATTGTAATGTGTTTCTTATTTGAAGCTTTGTATCATAAAAGCTCTGTAGAAGTGTTGCACTTGTTTTGCAGACTGCATTAGGCGTGGTACCTATTGCACACACCCACACACCCCCCACCCTGCCTATTTATCTAAAACACCCACCCACACACATACACAGGGTGCTGACAAAGGATTTTTTTTCCATTCTCCTTCAGGCCATCGCTTAATTTCTTGCAGACTGAGGAGCAATGGACGTTTGAGCAGCTCCTAAACCTGGGGCACACAAGCCACAAGGTAAATAAGGTATCAGTATATGAACAAATGTTTTCCCTTTGATTTTTATCGCATCATTTTTTCATAAAACTCTGTAAATTGTGGCAATTACACATTATGTCAATAACATTATTATGAAGAATGAAGATTTTCAACTTATCATTGAAGAAATGAAATCAAGCATTTTTGTTCATTCTGTATTTGATTATTATTTTCCAGTCTTTGGGTTGGCATAGTGGGTGAAATAAGGGTGAGGAGTATCGGTTGGTGTTATTGTTTAGGTCTTAGTGATGTAATATTTTCCCTACGGTATTATTCATGGTTATCATAGTGCAGATTCCAGGGAAACGGTTTTTTGAACAGCCTCTTAAACTGAAAAGCTACAAGGTCAACAACATAAACAGGTTACTGGTGTCTCGGGCATTGATTTTTGTAAAAAGATTTGCACAGCAATTTTTGTGTGTGTAAAGAGATAATGAAAATAAAGCATAACAACTTTTATATTTTTGAAGTGGAATTAAATGTTTTCATTTTTTTATTTTGAAGTGTTTTTGTATGCAGGTTTTATTGGATGGGTGGGGGGTGGTTTTGGTGGTTCTGATTTATTATGATGTAAGGGTGTTTTTTTTCCTTAATTATTTATTTAATTGGTTTATGCAGACTTCATGGCAGCCACTGACCTGACGATATGACAGCCATGAATATCGAACGCAGAAGAAGAAAAAGAAGACAGTCTAACAGGAAAATAATTCTGGTATGCTCATAATGTCTATGCCAGTTAAAAAAAAGTCATGAATTGAAGTTTACCCAGGTTAGACATTAGCATGTCGTAATTGTGACAATGAATGTATCCGTAAACGCACCAAGAGACTTACTTAGAAAAATTGAAGTCATGCATCGTCAATATGACTACAATCACAAACTGAATAAGGGGAAATCATGTCAATTTGGTGGTCTGGATCATCAGCTGTTGCTCATTCGCTATAATGGTCTACTTGACAAAGCCCGTCTTCATGTGCTTCTTTATACCTAGTGTAGACAACATGTAGGCGTTTGCAGACCGTTTATTGTATTGCTGTTGTTTGTTTGTGAGTAAAACTATGGTGTGACCTCAATTGTTTGAAATTTGTTGTGTATGTTCTACTTTGTGTAAGGTGTTTCTCCATGCCCCCAGAAGAACCGACATTATATTAAAACCTTCATACCCTGAAAATACTTGCATACTAGATGCACGGGGGATAACCGGTCAAAGGCCGAACAGAAGCCGAAGGCCGCTCATGACACGTGTGAAGGTAAGTTTTGTCTGTTTTCTAGGTATTGTTTGATTTATGTCGGGATTTAAGGTAAGCTACTGATTCAGCGATGACTAAATTTGTTTCTCTATGCATAAAAAGTCAGGGAGCGATTGATATTTGCCCGTAAATAGCCTTCAAAGCTGAAAATGTCCGCGATCGAGCACCGGAAATGGCTGTTCGATGGGTTTTGCAAGTAGAAATGTGCTTTATTTCACCAAATCAGCTCGTATTTGGTGTGGGTACGGGATTCTAGAGGACGAAGGAGTCATAAGAGGTGCAAAGAAGTGCTATTTGGGAGTAGAATAAATCTTCCGAGACAGTAGACAAGAGAAGGTCATATTTGAGAGATGCGCGTAGGCCGATTGTCTTTCCGACAAGCGAATGATACAGCAGATTAATCATTCGTTTTGACCAGAAACCTAGTCTCTACTTTTTATAAATGAGTTTTTTAATTAAAACAATCACGAGAACTCTCTCGCTTACCCTTAAATCTTTATCCTTGTAAAATAAAGTTATCTCTCTCTCATAGTTTCTTTTTGGGCTGTTGGCAAGTCTTCTCTCACTCGTTGAAATAATAGAAAACTGTTGATAACACATGGTACCCGGGGGGAGTGGGGGCGGGGGGGGGGGGGTAAGTTAGCGCAAGGGCAGCTGATGGCGGTGCCATTTGATGTCTGATTCGATCGCGGGGATGCATCGGCCGTAGTTTTTTTTTTTGGGGGGGGGGGGGTGGCGGTGTGGGGGGGGGGGGGAGAGTGGCAGCAGATGTTGCCTGGAAGCGTCGTTTTGCACTCTGTGTTTCTGCCCGGGTTTGGGGAGGGGGTGGGGGTGGGGGGTGGCTATTAACGGTTGCCCCTCCATGTCTACTCACCGGGGAGGGGGAGGGGTGTGCCACGGCAAGGAATTGTACGCCTGGAAAGAAAGGGTGAGGGGGGAGCCGCGGACTCTGCCGCTGGTAACTTTGCCGGCCAGCCGACTAAAGAGGAAACTCTCCAAAGTGATCTATGGCAGCATAGTAGCACCAAAAGTAAAATTACTCATTTCATTGCATGATGTCTTATACAAGCACATGTTAAGACAAGCAATTGTAATATACCTGTGAGTCTTAGTAATATCCACATATTATACATTTACTAAAATCTCCAGAAGTTACAAATATCTGTGATAATATAAATGTATGTGCATTTCCTGTAGCCGTTTCTGTTTGTTTTTTTAGATCATGCAGAAAAATGGTTTTTACAAGGAGCAAGATCCGAGAAAACCACCGGCAAATACACCCTGGTGCATTCTCTGTAGTCAGGCAAACCTGACGCCCACAAGAAGTGGACCTACATGTTTGAAAAAACAACAACACTTGTGTGGGTTGAATTAGATACTTTCTGCTGCAGTTATAGAAGTAAATATTCCTTTTGGATAATTTTCCTGACTGCATAACAGCCTCAAACGTTAGAAATAGTCATAGTTGTGCGTTTATATAGGTAATTCCGCATTGATATTTATACATGTCATTGGTAATTAGTAAATTATCAATGTGGAAGTGATATATGTAATTTTTACTTGTGTCGCAATTATGCCGTCATACTATGGTGTCCCCTCCACTGAGGCCAGGGATCTCACCCCCAACCCCCCCAGTTCCCCCTATGGTATCAGTGCCCCCTTAGCCCTCATGTTTACACATTAGACGTGCCGCGTCTGCTATCCAGTTCGCGGTAGGATTAGAATATATATATATATATATATATATAAAACATCAGAAATTGTGAAAGAAACAATTGAAAGTCAGCAGAGACTTTCTTCCTATATATATACCAAACCGATGTCAAATACGAGCTGATTTGGTGAAATAAAGCACATTTCTACTTGCGAAACCCATCGAACAGCCATTAGGCTAAGCGAGAGAGTTCTCGTGATTGTTTTAATTAAAAAACTCATTCATAAAAACTAGAGACTAGGTTTCTGGTCAAAACGAATGATTAATCTGCTGTATCATTCGCTTGTCGGAAAGACAATCGGCCTACGCGCATCTCTCAAATATGACCTTCTCTTGTCTACTGTCTCGGAAGATTTATTCTACTCCCAAATAGCACTTCTTTGCACCTCTTATGACTCCTTCGTCCTCTAGAATCCCGTACCCACACCAAATACGAGCTGATTTGGTGAAATAAAGCACATTTCTACTTGCAAAACCCATCGAACAGCCATTTCCGGTGCTCGATCGCGGACATTTTCAGCTTTGAAAGCTATTTACGGGCAAATATCAATCGCTCCCTGACTTTTTATGCATCGAGAAACAAATTTAGTCATCGCTGAATCAGTAGCTTACCTTAAATCCCGACATAAATCAAACAATACCTAGAAAACAGACAAAACTTGCCTTCACACGTGTCATGAGCGGCCTTCGGCTTCTGTTCGGCCTTTGACCGGTTATCCCCCGTGTAGATGTTGTTTCTTATTGTAATGATTGGGGACAGGCAAGCTCTTACATTGTGCAAGCCTTCAGAAAACTGTCAAGTCTGATTTGCTAGAACAAGCGATATTAACACGTTATTAAGATGAATATTTGATTAAATATGTGCAGGAACTACTTCAGCAGATTCATATGGCCAGTCTCACAATGCAAGGAAGGTGAGTAAATTGAATTATGTCTTTCCCACCTGTTCTGTGTTTAGTGTCAGCCGTGATTGCCTGATGAGAATTTGAAAACATGTTGCTAACTAACATGAACCCAACCATGAAACGTGATGTAGGTGAGTAGCCCATCTAGAAAAACGAACCTGTTCTAATTCCGAATTAGAACAGGTTCTTTTTTCTAGATGGGCTACTCACCTACATCACGTTCTATGGTTGGGTTCATGTTAGTTAGCAACATGTTTTCACATAGAAAATGGTGGGCACCTGAACAAATATCTGCACATTACAATGAAGTCTTACTTTGTGATCTGATGGTTTAATAACCACCCCACCCCCACCCCCACCCCCCCCCCCACCCCCCAAGACGAAGCTCACATAACTACCAACTACACAATTTCCTTACAGAATCAAACAATGGGAAGAATCAGGATTCAGCAGTGCTAGGTCGTTGAGGGGGATAGCTATCACTAGGCACTCAGCAATGAAAAGTTGAGGTTTTCACGGACATTAACAAAATCCGGTAACCTACGGACAGTAAATTTCACAGGGAAGGGAACAAGAACGTCAAAAATGGAAAAGTATGTTTTTTCTTTCAAACCATTGATAGAGCTCTGAAGCTTCACACAAGTTTTGCAGAGAGAGCACTCGGCCTATTCATTTTTGGCACTAAAACATGCGCACACACAAAAAGAAAGTTTTTAAAAAGTGGCGCCGATGTATTCTCTCACTCACAGCCTTAGAATATTGCAGTTTGTATGTTACCAAATTGAGGCATGATTTTACTCCATCTAATTACCTGACCAAATCTGCGACAGTCGGGCAAACTTCTTACAAGTCGGATTGGGCCTTCAATCAAATACTCAGAAACCAGCAGCTAGTGTTTTCTTTTATCTCCTCAGAATCGAGTCAGCCAGAGAAAGACCATTGAGAGGGAGAGCGCACAGTAAAGCATATATGGCATGCACTTCGGTGGACCAGTGCCATCATCTTCATAACAAGAGATGCAGATCATATTTTCTTATGTTTAAGTATAGCTGTTAGCAAAAGTATTTGACGATTCTTGGGTACGACTTTCGTGTTTAATCCTATCAGCTTGTGCACAGCCCCAAAATCTGTTTTATTTTGATTTATCATATAGTTTGATCTTTTTTTTAATGGAATTAATCCAAATGTAAATACATCTAAGGTTGCAATATTGTTTTCTTGTATATATACCCTTAAAACTACCTCTTCGTGTAAACAAAATTTAATTGTAAAAAGAAGTGTTTGTTCAAGGGAGATAATTTGAAGCGAATTTTTTTTAAATCAGTAAAACTGCGTAGTGACATCCTCAGTTAAATAAAAAGAATAAGGAATAAAGGTATACACACAGGTTGTACCCATTTTCTTGATTGCACTGCTTTTAAGTAGAAAGCTTTTTTTCTCAGAATTATTTTACAAATAAAATTCAAGGGAGGCAATTGATATGATAAAAAGGAAACATTTTTCTTTTCTTAGAATACTGTACACATTTAGTAAAGTATAATTTACAAGACAAAACACAGGGTTTTTTGGTTTTTTTTCTGTGCCTACTACTTGACAAGAGAACCACGAGATTTGTGCAGATTATTTAAAATTTTCTGTACAGTATATTTTACAAAGACAGATCCATACAATATATATAATTTTGTAATAGATGTTTACAATTTGTAGGTATGGTTTTTTAAATCAACAGTTCGGATAGCCACAACAAGTGTGTATGTCTTGTGATTTGAGAGCTTTAGCACTGGATGCTTAGAATCCTCTTGATCATTTACTTCAGTAGGTTAAGCCACCTTCTCCAAAATCTTCTCTCCTATTCTGTGCTTACTACAGTGGGTTTGACAAGAGAACCACGAGATTTGTTTTTGTACATATCTTGCTTTTATTCTGTACACTTTAATATTTTAATCATAATTATGTGCACATTTTTTTTTAACTGTGTTTTTGTTTTTGTTTTCCTGTATTCAAAGTGTGTATGGAAACCACAACCTGTCACAGCAGTATTATTAATCTGGATCTCCCTGCTAAGAACGTAATTAACAGAACGTGTGCATGTAGCTAAAGAACTTAAAAAGAATTTCTGCTACTTCACTCAAAATACGTCCATCCTCACACTCATATTTTCTTAAAATAATATTTGTTCATACAAACATGTTTGCGAATTATTCAATTTTGCGTAAAATATTCAATTACGATTTCTTTGTGTGTTGCAAAATTATGTAATAAAATTATGCAAGATCAAATTCAAAACAGCAATAAAGCTGCTGACGGCAGAATACCTCTGTTGACTTCTCTATCTGTTGGGTCAAACTATGCCACAGACATGTTTCTTCTAGTAGCTCAATATTACGTAATACAGTCTCAAAGACAGAACAACGCAATAACCTTTTTTGTGTATATTCGATTGACTTTTTCCTGAAATAAAATATTCATGAAGCCGGTTCTGACTGAGTTAATATATTTCTGGAAAGCTGAACAACGCAATGCGTCTGTGACTGGTGAAGAAGCAGAGCTGGAGCTTTTTGTATTGTTTGTCGTTGGTTTTATTACACACGCACTCACATACGGTCAACAAAATGTTGCATGTTCCTGCTTGACAAACAAATGCCTGCATACATGCGTGCACGTACGAACGTACGAACATTCATACCTGTGCAAACAATCTGCCACTTCAAGTTCAACACCCAAACCCCACACATTCCTCCAAAAGGAGTCTGAAGTATAATACTGGCATTTGTGGTATTGAACGAGGACCTCACTTCCATTGTCTAGTGCATGTGGGTCTCATGTCGTACGTGTGAAACCACTTACTTAAAAAAGAAAAAATCTTGTAAGCTTATCAACAAAAAACGAACAATTATATTCTTAAACAAACTGGTTAGAATAACAGATTTAGGAGAATGCAATGCAAGGAACATCATTATCTAATTCGGTCGATGCTTAGATCTAGAAAAGCACCCACTTATTCCAGTATAATAGAGAGAAAAAATCCAATTGAAAAAGTTCCAGATCTAGACAAGGCAGCACTAGCAGCAATTTTAGCTAGCAAACTCGAACTTGCCCTGCATTCATGCAAGGTCGAACCACTTTCCCTGCCTAGTGGGGGTTTGGCGGGTAGAGGGCCGGTGCTGGCACACTCGGAGTGAAACGACATGTCACCTACTTCGATAGCTTCTCCGGATTTACGTGTACAAACAGCGTCCGGGTTTACCGCTTCGATTCTAAACCCTAGTTTCTCATGTTGGTAACAAACTGGCTATTTGTTTATCAGATGTGTCGTTGTTCCACATTAAATGATGCTAGAATGCAAGATCGCAATCATTTGGTTATCAAACCAGGTTGTGTTCTTTTTTTCATCACCTTTTTCCGCGCAAACAGTTTTGCGCCATTTCTTTTGCGCAGACTGGGCGGGACAGGAAGCGGAAGCGCATCAAAATTTCTGATTGGACAATGATGCCGACGCCCACTTGACCCCCACTACAATGTCAAGGTCGGAAAGTCGTGAATACATACTGAAACTGTGGTTGTGAAAGTAACTTGGCTAAGTAGGCGTTGATTGTTTTTTTTAACTCCAGCTATGTTGATGCAGACATCTAAGTCAACACTGACTCAGCCAAGTTCCTTTCATTGTCTCAGTACTATTTCTATGCCTGTCCACTACAAAGACCTTAAGGTTATTGTAATAATGAATATTTTGTTTTTCTGAATTTAAGGTTTCATAAAATAATATTTCTTCTTGTTGTTGTTGTTATACATGCACAGGTCTATTTTGGATTTTTGTCTATTCTACCCATCATAACAAAACTAGACAGATGCCTCTGATTGCACAAAGTCAGTTCATTGTTAAACACATACACCCTTACATAAACACACAGACACAAACTCTCTCTCTCTCTCTCTCTCTCTCTCTCTCTCTCTCTCTCTCTCTCTCTCTCTCTCTCTCTCTCTCTCTCTCTCTCTCTCTCTCTCAGGGGCTGTATTTCTTGATTTTAAGAAAGTTTTTGATCTTGTAGATCACACATTACTTTTACATAAACTCGCATTGTACGTGAAAAATCCCGCAACGTGTTCATTCTTTAAATCATATCTTGTCAACAGAACACAGTATGTTTCTATAAACGGTAAAACCTCTCCCAAAGGATGTTTAAAGAGTGGAGTCCCCCATGGGTCAGTTTTAGGGCCTATTTTTTGTGTGTGTATTCATTAATGACCTTCATAATTATATCTAATTCCAAAGTTAAAACGGAATTTTTTGCAGATGATTCGACGCTTCACACAAGCAGCAGTAGGACTATTCAAGAAATTGAAGTTTCCTTACAGTCTAGTGTGAATGAAGTCAACAGTTGGTGTAATCAGAATTTTATGAAAGACAAAAAGCATAATTATTACAAGACAAAAACACCAGTCACGACCTCTTAAGTTAAATCTTTCTCTGGAATCACAACCTGTTCAGCAGGTAACGGAACATCGTGTTTTGGGTGTGATAGTCGATCAAGAATTAAAATGGCAATCTCATATACATTATATTTGTCAAAAAGTATCCAAGAATGTGTTTCTGCTATCAAAGTTAAAGCAATATGTCGATATCGCAACACTAAAACTATTTTATCATTTCATTTTCATTTTTCATTTTCATTACTTTATTGTCCCATCGCTGGGAAATTCGGGTCGCTTCCTCCCAGTGGAAAGCTAGCAGCAACGGAGTCGCGCTACCCAGGTGTCTGCGTGTTTAGGTGTATTCAGCCACCTGCACTTATGGCAGAATGACCAAGGTCTTTTACGTGCCATTGTGATGACACGGGGGTGGGACATGGCTTCCGTCTCTGAGTCTGCACATAAAGTTGACCCGTGTCCGTCCCGGCCCGAATTCGAACCTGCGACCTTCCGATCACAAGTCCAGTGCTCTACCAACTGAGCTACCGGGCCCCCACAAAGTCATCTTATCCCATATTAATTACGCATCAACTCTTTGGGATGGCGTCTCTGATGTTCACATGAAAAAGTTAAACTCTTTACATCGTCGGGCAGCTAAACTCATGTTAAATGGTCCACAATTATCAGCTGATTTGAAGTTAAAGAATCTAAACTACCTGCCGCTAGTTAAACAGTTACAGTTTAATAAGACTGTAATGATGTATAAAGTATATCATGGCGAGGTGCCCAACTATATTCAGGACCTATTTCACAGAGTCACCGAAAGGTACGGGTCTATCAATTTAGACACCCGGTGTGTCTAAAACACGCGGGGACACGCGGGGACAGTTAAACAGCACGCGGGGACGGTGAACTAGCACGCGGGGACGTTATATAATAACATTAGGACTATCCTTTATGTATTTATGTATTTAAAAAAAAAAAATTACTTTTTTTTTTTTTTTTTTTTTTTTTGGGGGGGGGGGGGTCAGAATGTTATAAAATAACGTCCCCGCGTGCTAGTTCACCGTCCCCGCGTGTCTCCGCGTGCAGTTAAACTGTCCCCGCGTGTACTCCGGGTGTCTAAAACACGCGGGGACAGTTAAACAGCACGCGGGGACGGTGAACTAGCACGCGGGGACGTTATATAATAACATTCGGACTATCCTTTATGTATTTAATTTTTTTTTTACTTATTTAATTTTTTTTGTTTTTGTTTTTTTGTTGTTAATCAGATTGTTAAAAAATAACGTCCCCGCGTGCTATTTCACCGTCCCCGTGTGTCCCCCGCGTGTCTCCGCGTGCAGTTAAACTGTCCGCCTTCTCAGCCGCGCTGTGCAGGTCAGAATTCGGTTCGCGGCCTAGCTGACCCAGTTGTTCCTGCCAGTGCGCTCGCACTGACTGGTTACCAGGGCAATGGAAATCCAAAATGGCGGCCAGCAGAGTCTCACTATCTCTGGCGAGTGCTGTTTCTATGAGATTTACAACACATTCCCTTCATTCTAATGCCCCACTATCTTGCACCAGTCTGTCAGCCAGGCAATTAGCTTGCTGTGTGTCCAGCCAGGGATGTTTATCCCCACTGTAATTGATAGTAAGCAGCTTCAAGTGAAACTGGCCCCTTGGCACTAAGCAGGAAATGGACTCCAGATGTTAAAACAAATGCCCCCATATCTCAGTTCCCTCTAATCTTGTAGCTTTGCTGGTACTTAGACCTGTTGGCAGAGATGCTATGCTGCTGGTTGCAATAAACAGTTCTAAGGAAGCAAGACTTGCCTGGGGGAAAAAGGGTAGGGTAGGGGGGGTCATGGGTTTGGTCAGTACTTTGGGACGAGTGTCTACTCCCACTCACTGTGCTCTCTGTTCTGTGGAAAGCAAGCACTACTGGAATGAATATGTGCCTTATCTAAAGGAAAGTGAATGTGTTGGTATCTGTGCTGTGTTATGTTGTTTTTGTGTGGACTGTGCTCATTTTGATGCCGTCAAAATGAATTGTGAAAGTTGTATACAATACAATGGAGTGCAGGTGTATTGGATTAGCAGTTATTCATTCTACTTTCTGGTGCAAAGGTAAGGCTTGCTTCATTCATTCTGCTTGCTGTACTGTGTTCATCTAAAACAAAACTGTATCATGTCTGTAGTAAAAGTGTGTATGACTCTATTTTTCAATGATGACAAACTTCTGTGCTAACACTTTCAAAACACACCAAAGCACCTCAATCAGTTAGTACTGATAAATACTTCTTACCAAATTCAAATGGGATTACAATTGCATTGAGTGGTATCTGCAGAAATCGATCTAGTCATGTGTCAAATTTCAAGAAAAAAATGCAACAAACGGCTCAGCTATCAGTAAATAAAGTTGTAAGTAAGAGTATTACAGCTACGGTCAGACAGGCCAGTTTGTTGCTGGCACTGACTCTCAGCTGACTGGCTGGCTCGCTGTGTGCAGCTGGCTGGGCTATTTATAGATGGCTGCTCTAGATAACCGAATTCTCAGTGCTGGGAAGGTGGTCCCCGCGTGTCCCCGTGTGCTGTTTAACTGTCCCCGCGTGTTTTAGACACACTCTAAAACACGCGGGAACAGTTTAACTGCACGCGGGGACGGTGAAATAGCACGCGGGGACGTTATTTTATAACATTCTGACAAAAAATAAATAAAAAATAAATAAATAAGTAAGTAAGAAAAAAATATGTTTAAATACATAAAGCATAGTCAGAATGTTATTATATAACGTCCCCGTGTGCTAGTTCACCGTCCCCGCGTGTCCCCGCGTGTCTAAAACACGCGGGGACAGTTTAACTGCACGCGGGGACACGCGGGGACGGTGAAATAGCACGCGGGGACGTTATTTTATAACATTCTGACCACACAAAAAATTAAAATAAATAAATAAGTAAGAAAAAAAATAAGAAAAATTTTTTTTAAATACATAAACGATAGTCCTAATGTTATTATATAACGTCCCCGCGTGCTAGTTCACCGTCCCCGCGTGTCCCCGCGTGCTGTTTAACTGTCCCCGCGTGTTTTAGACACACCCGTTTTTGAAGCGGTTTTAGCGGGTAATGAGACAAAAAATGGTACATTTGAGTAACTCGCTAACGTATTGCCTTCAAACTTTGGGAGATTTGTGCTAACACATGTTGTAAAGTACATACGGAATTTCAAGTCATTTGAGACATTAGGTCTGCTGTTATGTGTCATGTCAGAAAAAGTTGTTAAATTGACCGTAAGTTTTTGATGACTCATTGACAAAAATAAATGTGTTGGAATCTTCAAGAACAATGACCGATGCGCCACATATTCAAATTTCATGTACATATTTTATCAGACATGGGTGATGTGAGGATTTCAACGCGAAAGTAGTTTTTAAGAAGTTGACTCATTCAGAGCGATGAGCGCAAACAATGTCGGCCAACGCCTGGCAAAAGCTCACTGCCGACACGCTTAACTGATTGATCAATCGCTCTTGAAAAAGCATTTTCCAAAAATGTGTGTGTGTGCGTTTAAACAAGTGCGCTGTAAACAGCCATTGTTGAAACTGTAATAAATTTAAGGGTAAATTGAAGCTTTCATTTTTCTAAATGCATGCTAATTATTTTTTTGTTCTGTTCAATCTTTATTTTTAAAACTCTTTCTGGCATGTCGCATAACAGCAGAACTAATATATCACATGACTTGAGATTTCGTGTGTAGTTTACAACATGTGTTAGCACACATCTCCGAAAGTTTGAAGGTAATGCGTTTGCGAGTTACTCAAATGTACAATTTTTGGTCTCATTACCCGCTAAAACGGCTTCAAAAACTGCCTTGTATGCCTGCTGAGAGGATTGACACCTACACCGCTCAGCATACCATAGCGTCCATGTTAGACAAGATATGTGAACAAAACTGACTGATTTGGATGCAAATTTGATTGTTCTGTCTAAGGACATGCTAAACATGTTTCGATTTAGTTGTTCTGATTTTTTGTCGATTTTATCGCGGAAACCTTGATTTTGCGAATTTGATTTTGGGGGGTGTCTGTGTTGTAGGTTCCACTGTATTGACACTACGTCATGTAAACTCAATCTGTTTTCTGAACAAGGTAGCGGAATCAATGGCCTTTTCAGTGATATACTTGGTTTTACAATCAACAGCCTCATCAGAAAGATTTGCCCTCAAACACATCTGTAAAGTTTTTTTATGACGAGTAGTGTAGATCGGACCGGACACGCCAGTGGAACAGATTTTATTATTTCTGATTGGACAAAGATGCCGACGCCCATTTGACCCCACAAGGTCGGAAAGTCGTGAATAGCGTTCGTGGGATACCTCCAGCTTCGCTAAGATAAATCTGATGCACATTAGAATTAGTCTGACTCGCACATTGAGTTTTATCATGTTATTTTGAAGTATAGTGGACTTTTTAGAATGATTTGTGATGGACCCTTCACTGGTCCTTCTAAATGTTTCTGTATTTAAATTTTGATTTTTGCTGAATCTTTATTAAAGCTAAGTTGCTATAATTTGCCCTAACCGTTAACTGAATTTAAGTAATAACAACCACCAAGCGCAAGATAAGACTTTTTCGCAAGAAAACAAGCTAGTTAGAAACAAAAACTGGTCTATATTAGGGGCCCTCATTAAAAACCAAAGAATTAACCCACAACAAACAAAGCAGCAACAAACACCAGTAAAGTTAATCATCAATAAACAACATTAACACCAAGTCAAAAACAACATCCACACCCACCAAGACTTAGTCCGACGGCAAGCTGCAACCACACACTGCCTCTGTCTCCCAATACCGTAGCACAAAGAATGGGTGATCAGCCTGCGCTCTTACGCTTGGTAGGTCCACACCAGCCGCTGTATTTCTCTCCGAACCTCCACACCCCCCCCCCCTCCCCACCCTCTCTCTCTCTCTCTCTCTCTCTCTCTCTCTCTTGTCCGTTACAAGAGCACAATGCAACCGTCTGTCTCTCCGCATCTAAGAGACACAAAAATCGATCATAAAAAGCGGCAGTTGACCGTTGCCATCGATATTGTGATGCGGTTTTTGGTTTCCTAGATTATGAACGAGGTTTCTGGAAAGACAACACACAGGATATTACGCCTGATACCATTATTGGGGATTAAATTAAGCTTCCGTTTTCTCAGGGACGAAATAAATAATAAATAAATTCCTCGTCTAACATTCCATTTAGATTTAGATTTTGTAAAATGTTTAATGTAAGGAATGCTACATGTTCTGTGGCCAAAACAGGGACTCGTCTTAAGAGCTCGTACACACACACACACACACACACACACACACACACACACACACATACACAAACACGTGCGCGCGCGCACACACACACACACGCACACGTGCGCGCGCACACACATACACACACATACACACACACACACACGTGCGCGCGCGCGCACAAACACACACACACACACGGCACAAATGAGGTATTAGAAAATAAACAAAACCGTGAAATGTTTCCGAAAATACGTTGTCATCAACGTGAAAGTAGACGGTTATGCTTAGGATTATTTGGGTAATATGCAAAAATATTTCCACGGTAAAGAACACGATCGAGGGAGAGGTAAATAACAAATCTTAGGAACAGATCAAAACAAATGCCAGAAACCTTTGCTCTTTAAGACACAGTGCCCACAATTTCTTTTCTCCAGAAAAAAAGCCGTTTGTTTCCTCTTGTCCAGCAAATGTTTTTGGGGCACATGTACTTTTGCTACTCTTCCATTGGAAATTAATTACCAGATACGGATTATTATCAACAGACCTACTGATGTTTCTGTCGTCTTTTCCTTCCCAACAAGAAACGGGCATAATTCATAATAGCTTCCTGAACTTAAATGCACTTTGCAATGACGGAGGAGGTCTAATGGATTCTTCCAAAGACTCGTCTGGATGCCGAGTCAAACCAGTAGTTTTTACATTCAGGTCAATACTCGACTGAATGATTTAACGAGGGCGGAGGGTGAGGTGTGTCTCCCTAGGTTTGTGTGTACGTGTGTCGAACGGATTTTTATGAAAATTGACGTACATTTGTTTGAGGGCATTGTTCTCCGATTTTTGATAGGGCTAAAGTTAAGGCGGCACTGTCACGGCAACAGTTTTTCAGAAATTTGACTGACATTTTTGTTTCACAATCTTTCACTAGATCCAGACTACGGGATTGCATTTCAGCGTGCTACCATAAAAATGGTTCATGAAATGTTAATTCAAAATTTGCCTATTTGTTTCCTGTTTTTTAAATCGGAATTTGAATCACACAAAAATTGAATCACGGGGCTCTTGTGTTGTTATTCTTTGTGACATTACGTCTTATTTCAATTTACTCGCTTGGCTGTTAGTAGATCTTTACAGACAGATCTTTATAATGAAAACTAAGACCATGGTGGGTATTTTCTTTTCAACAGAAACCAACATGAACAATTGCTTACCAGTTGTAAACTTTCCGTGCTTCTTACTTCACAATTCACTCCTAATAGACCTTTTTCACTTAAATTTTGGCGCATGCGCTATGAAGTTTATTGTCAGATCTACCGGAACTAGGGGGCAAAAGGAGAAATCGACAACGAGGCTTGGTGCAAAGTAAAGTGCGGAGACGACGAGGCAAACTGTTGTGTTTACAACTGCAAGTGCAACAGTGGAATGAAGAAAGAGAAATACGGTGGACAGAATTTGTCATTGTATGGCTTTCCGATGGGTGCAAGTGCGAAGGCGCAACAGCGAAGGACGCGATGGGTGCAAGCAATCCGACGACAGGGGTTTGTCGTGCCATTGAAAAGTCTGCTCGCGTCACTTCGTGTCTGGCAATGGCACGGCTATCAACGATGCCAACTCCGTTGACTTCGTACCCACCCTTAATCTTGGATTTGAGAGAACATCAAGAACAAGTGACTCTAGCAGAAGGACAAGGTACTGGTCGGAGACGTGACTTTGTCCGCTGAAGACCGACGACAAGCAAGCGGTTTTGCTCCCACCCCCCAGTGTCAACGCTGAAAATATCATCGGATCTGGAAGAGACTCAGAGCCAAGTAAGCTTTGTTTGTTTTTATGAATTTATGATCTGCTGACTTCAAATTGTCTTCCTACATCAGTGTATAAGAAATTTAAAATGAATCGGCAGCCCAAAACGGATGCATAGGAAGGGTCACGAAACAGATTCAAGATTTTAGAAAACAAACAAAAAAGATCTAGACATATGTCGACAAGCCGCGTGCATTCAATCAACCGATTCTTGAATCGAGAAGATTAAGGAGGTTACTTGATACAGATAGTGATGCAGTTTTCAAGACATCGATAAAGCTCATGCTGAATCATTTTTTTATTCCCAGAAATGTACCATTGAATTGATGCAACAACAAAAATAGCACTAGATTTCTACAATTTTGATTTTGCATAGAAAACTCCGAAAAAATTTCCGGGGAGCATCTCCCGCACCCCTAAGTTTTTTTCAATTTCAGGAGTTATTTCCCTCATGTATTTCATGCTTAAATGCTGTGAGTGTGATGCATGTGTAATCTGATAACAAGATCATTGATGCTAATTCTATTGCTAATGTATACATTTGATTTTGTATTTACAGAAGCAGCCATTCCTTTGCCCTCCGCATCTAGTGAGAGCTTAGGACCAGGGCCAGATCATGCCTTTGCAAAGAGGGACACGACTACCTGTGAGGGTATTGTTATTGGAACACAGACTACCTCAAGTTGGCAGAGCTGCAGATGACAATTACATAACAGGCCTCTGTGATTAATCGTCTGACTGAAGATGTTTCTGGCTTGAAGAAAGACAACATGAAGCTGAAGGAGAACATACGCTCTTTTTCTGTTGATTCTCTACTGAAAAAATGACACTGCAGTATGGTTTTACACATGTGGTGATCTTTCGGTATGCATGTACCTACTTCGTAAAAAAGGCAGGTCTACATTACTGGGTTGATGAGCTGCCAAAGGCCACATCACTCCAAAGAGCAAGAAGCTTATTTTGTCATGTAATGGTTTATATAATTTACTCTGGTACTGTATAGAATAAAGGGCCCATTATCAATCAAATCTCTGGTCTGGTCCGAGTTTGTTTCATAAATGATTGTATGTGAGCTTACGAACATAATGATTTCCACTTTAAATAAATGCGATCAAGATAATTAGGTAGACAACATGTCAAGAGACGTTTATTCCTTATTTCTTGTTATAATTGAAGGATATTATTATGCAATATACTGCTTTGTTTTTTAAAATGGCTTCAAATTGTCTCCCTTGTACCGACACTTTAGTACACAATTTGTGCATTCACTTGAGTTATTTCTTAAAGAAAATTACCCCCCAAAATTATTCAAAACAGTCTTTGACATATCTACAGTTTAATTAAAAGAAAAACTATTTTATTTTAAGTGATACATAAATATAGACAAATCTTGGGACTGTGCACAAACTGATCGGCTTGAACTCAAGTCGCAACCAAGAATCTTCTGCAACTTTTGAGTTCAAGTCTGTCAGCTTGTGCACGGTCCCACAATCAGTTCAATAAAAATTTTCCTTGATATAGCCTTGAAAAAAAAGTAAGTAACAAATGTTGTACAAACAAATTTGTTAAAGGGAGACAATTGGAATCATGTTTTTTTAAATCGGTGAATTGCATTATAATTTCCTCAAAACAAAAACAAATAACTGAAATAAATTGAAAAAAAAGTGCTAACATTATTACCTTGATCAGATCGATGTGTATGACAAGGAATTTCTATGTTTGCTGATTTAGTTGTCCGGTAATGACTTTTTCATGCACGGGGCTTCTAAAATCACTCGCTCAAACGCTCATGTCTGCACCAACATTCACACACCGTGGCGTCCATATCGGCATATTCATAAGGGATGGTGACAACACGCTCTTGAACAACAAACATGGCACAAAACGAATGAACATTTCAAACATTTCGCTATTGAATCAAATCATCAGTACATGGATATCATATCATAAAACATCTCACAAAATACCCCGAAGTTGAAGAAGAACACTGTCCGGCATTACACACACTACACTTTCATCACTGAGAATCGCTGTTCACAACACATGTCCTCGGCTCTGATACGTTCCCCGAATAATACACGAAAGTCCTGGATGATGGTATAGTCCGTACGAAGCCGAAACACTTCTTACTATCCTCTGACACAAGTTCTTATCAGCTTCCACAATCTTCTGTCTTAACTGCAGGCATTTAAAAAATTAAACCTGAACTCACACACAGAGGTGACAGCACTACGTACCCTCCCTCGCTGTAAACAAAGTACTGATTCTACCTGTCCATATCGAAACTACATACATTTTTCACTTGACAGAACAGTTAACTGTTGCTACTAACTTAATTAACTGGTATTGGAAAAAAATATCACACCTTGAAAACTCTAGTTCAGTATATCATAACTATATGCAGCCTTCAAACGGTTGGTACCGGTTGTTGAAGATCTCTTAGTCGCGCTTCCTTGCATCCGGACTTCTTGGGTCAAAATTGAGGCCTTGAAGAGTCGTCCGGGGAAACTTGTCTTGTCTTGAAGCATACCTGAAAATGGATTTTTTTTTTTACTTGACACTGAAGCAAATCTTATGCTGGATACAAATGCTAAAGCAAGTTGCGCCAATCTGTGAAACTCACATGTATAACGATACTGTACGCAGTACATTTCACAAGGACAATGCTTAGCTGAAAACCAGCATCCACGTCGAATAAGGTAAGTGGCAACCCAGCATAGCGCAGTAGCAAAACTGTCCCACAGGAAATCACGCTTCCCTGTGTTTAAAAAAAAAATCTGTTTAACTTTCTAAGCTTGTAGCCCTGAAAGTCGAAAAAATTATGGCTAGTGATTCTGAAAACGTACCAGCCAGAGAGCAAATTTTACGAACCAAACCAACAATTTGATTCAGCATCTTCACTCGCATTTGGCGAGTAGATGAACACTTCTACTCACCAGTTGCATGCTTCTACTCACTATGGCGAGTAAAATACTTGCCACTTTTGTCGTGTTCTCGTCGTGTTGGACGGTCACATGCATATATATAAACAAACTGGTAGACTATAAATGAAGCAGACACAGGCATGGAGGGTTAGCGTGTTATTTATTCCGCCATCATTCTCCCAGCATCCCCAGCAACCTTTTACGTCAGGGTTCTTGCATATTGACAATAGAACACGGTTTTTAATGACGTCATAACATTACATCCCCCTTACTTTACGCTTATTTTTTCTTTTAGAAAACAAAGCAAATTAGCTCTTCAATGTAACTATGAGTATGACTTTCATAGATGAAAACTTCAACAAAAGAAAACATTCCTGTGCTTCTTTCACACTAGTTAAACATAACCAAAAGTCACAGATCAAGAATGTTAGGCCGCTTGACCACGCGACCGCTTCTTGTGGTCACAGGCCGTTCATTGGGCAATCACTCAGATGGAGAATCTGTCTCCCTTTGTTCTGAGGACGGATCAGGAAAACCACCGTCCTCCCCGCGATGTCCTGGGCGTCCCGCATCAGGAGGAATGGTTGTTGACGCTTTGTCTGGTGACTGCTTTGGGGTTGGTGCATCACTCAGACGTCTGTTGAGGTGTCGGCGATTTCTTCTCTGTATGCCCGTCTTTGTCTGTAGTTCGTATGACCTCGGAGCAACTGGTCGCAAGATGACTGCTTCTTTCTCCGTAGGTGTTTTCAGCCACACACGTTCTCCTGGCTTGAGGGTAGGAAGGGGTTGAGCTCGGTGTCGCTTGTCGTGGTTTTTCTTCTGTGCCTCTTTCTGCTGGACATCGGCTGACCGCATGTCGTGGAACTTTGGCCAGTCTGGAATAAGCAGATTGGGAACGGCAGGTACCTTGGTTCTCAAACGACGTCCCATAAGTCTTTCCGCTGGACTGAAACCGCACTGCAGAGGCGTCGCTCTGTAGTTTAACATGGCCACGTACGGATCTTCAGCTTTCAGGAGCAGCTGCTTGAGGGTCTGCACTGCTCGTTCAGCTTCTCCGTTGGCTTGCGGATACCGTGGACTACTGGTTTCATGGATGAAGCCATATTCTTCAGCAAACCTTGAGAACTTGTCAGCGTCAAACTGAGGGCCATTGTCCGTCATCATGACTTCCGGGATTCCATGCCTGGACATGATGCTCTTCAGGTGTTGGATGACAGTTTCACTGGTGGTCGAACGTAGTAGTGCCATTTCTATGTACCTCGAGAAATAGTCCACAACCACAAGGTAGTCGTTTCCACGCCAGTCCATCAAGTCGACACCCACTTTCTGCCATGGATAATCTGGCACTGGTGTAGGTTGCAATGGTTCTGGTGGTGGTTTGCGCTCCTTCACGCAAGTTGCACATTCTTCTATCATGACTTTTATGTCTGTAGGAAAGTCCTGGCCACCACACTGAAGATCTTGCCAGCGCTCTGCACTTTACGATGCCCTGGTGACCTCCGTGGATTTTGCTGAGAATGTCCTGCCTCATCACTTCTGGAATGACAAGACGGTCCCTGAACAACAACAGTCCTTGTTGTACCGTCAGGTCGTCTCTCACTGTGTGAAAAAGCTTAAGGTCTGGTTCAACCTTGTTAACATCAGGCCATCCTTTGTTGCAGTAGTCTTTCACTTTGCAGCAAATTATATCTTTCTGCTGTTTGGCCCTGATTTCATCCATGCGCTGCTTTGACGCTGGAAATCCTTCCACCACTGACTTGACGTATGCTGCAACATCACTGTCAAGCTGTAAGTCTGACGTCTGTGGAGATCCGACTGGAGCACGCGATAAGGCGTCAGCAGTTGTCAGATCCTTACCAGCTGTGTAGATCACGTCATACCGGTACCGCATCAGCCTCATACGGAACCGTTGAATCCGTGGCGAAAGCTCGTCTAGCTGTTTTGACTTGAGGAGTGCCAGAAGCGGCCTGTGGTCTGTCTCTATGGTGAATGAGGGAAGACCAATCAAGAAGTCAGCGAACTTCTCGCAGGCCCACGTAGACGCTAATGCCTCCTTTTCCACCTGGGCATACCGCTGCTCGGTGGACGTCATAGATCTTGAAGCAAAGAATACGGGTTGCCATTCACCGTCTCTTTCCTGGAGAAGGACAGCTCCCAGCCCGTACGACGAAGCATCAGCTGACACTTTGGTAGGCAAGGATGTGCTGTAGTGAGCCAGCACTGGTGGTGAGGTCAGCTGTTCTTTCAGTCTTTGAAACGCTCTCTCCTGTGCGTCTCCCCATGTCCACTGAATTTCCTTTTTCAGCAAATCACGTAGAGGTCTGGTCTCTTCTGCCAGGTTAGGGGAGAACTTTCGGACGAAGTTCACCAGTCCCAAAACACGTCGTAGTTCAGGGACGCTCTTAGGTCGAGGCATGTTCCTGATAGCCTCCACCTTGTCCGGATCCATCTGCACACCATCCTTGGAGATCACGTGTCCGAGGAACTTGATGCTTGTTTGGCCGAAAGCACACTTGTCATTCAGTGTGACACCAGCATCTTGAAGCTTTTCAAGTACTTGCTTCAGACGTTGGTCATGCTCGACTTGGTTGCGTCCGTACACCAACACATCATCTATGTCGCATATGACCCCTGGAATGTCTGACAACAGCTGCGACATGATGCGATGAAAAACCTCGCTCCCTGACGAGATTCCGAAGGGTAGACGTTGAAAACAAAAACGTCCGATTGGTGTAATGAAGGTCGTCAACTCTTGTGAGCTTTTCTCCAGTGGAACTTGATAGAAACCGCTGTTGCAGTCCAGTTTAGTGAATACTGTTGCCTCCTCTAACTGTGCGAGGAGTTGATCTGTAGACGGAAGAGGATAGTTTTCTCTCTTGACACTCTCGTTCAGTCTGGTAAGGTCTACACAGATCCTCACTGCATCATTATGTGCTTTCGGCACCACAACGATGGGGGCACACCAATCAGTTGGAGTGTTGACTGGTCGAATCACTTCCTGATCTTGCAGTCGCCTAAGCTCCTCCTCTACCTTCTGTTGAAAAGGGAGTGGAACACGTCTCGGTGCTGTCACTGCATACGGCACTGCACTGTCCTTCAGGCGAATCGTATAAGTCTCTTTCATTTTCCCAAGTCCAGAGAACAGCCTGGGGAAAGTCTTCTGAATGCGTTCCTTGTCGCCTTCTTTCACCGTTTCCACACGCTTCACGAGTCCTAGCGCCTGAATTGCTGGTCTCCCTAACAGAGGTTTTTCTAGGTCTTCAACCACGTAGATGTCTTGAATGCTCATGGCGTTCTTGACTTTCATTTTTGACGTGAACTGTCCCAGCACTTTTAGTGGAATTTTACCTGGGCCAAAGAGTCTTTTCGAAGGCCTCTCAAGCGGGTATTTGTTTTTGGGTACCATCACTGCTGGCATCACTGTTACGTCTGCTCCAGTGTCCATCTTAAACTGAATGTTTGACTGCTCTAGCTGAACGTCCACATGCCAGGCGTCAGTTCCTGCATTTGACACTGCTCCCAGATATGCTTCATCTTTCACTTCCTTCACAGAAGCTTGGCTGATGGGCTTGCTGAAACAACAAACTGCATAATGTCCTTTCTTCAGGCATTTTCTGCATTCGGCTTTCGCGGCAGGACAGGACTCTCTGCCATGCTGATCTCGACCGCATCTGGTGCACTTTTGTGACCTTTCTCCGAGATTTCGGCTTGGACGCTTCCACTGTGTTTTCGGATGCTGTCCCTTTTGCATAGCATTCGGAACCCCCTTTAGGCGATCCACTGTTGTTTCCTTAGACATTTCATGGAGTTGTTGCTGGGATGACTCATAAGCTCTGCATATGTCTACTGCTTTTTTAAAAGTCAGTGTTGAATCTTCAAGAAGTTTCTCCCGCATGGTATCACTTTTGACACCAACGACAATTCTATCCCGTATCATACGGTCTTCCATGATGCCATAATTACAGTTCTTAGCAAGTTGTCTAAGGGCTGCCACATACGCATCGATCGACTCAGACGAATCCTGGCGTCGAATGTGAAATCTGTATGTTTCGAACGCTTCATGCGTGGCTCCCACACAAAAATCTTCCAGTTTCTTGATGACAATGCTTATGTCTTTCTTATTCTCACCTTCAGAGAACCTCATGCTGTCATACACCTCCATTGCATCTTCGCCAATGCAGGCAAGCAACACTGCACACCGGTATTCTCCTTCTTCTTTGTCCAGTCGAGAAGCAATCTCATAATTGTCCCATTGTCTTTTGAACTTCTTCCAGTTTTGGGATAAGTTGCCTTCCATAACCAGCTTTGAAGGTATTGGAACATTGGCTGTGTAATGTCTCCTCTCTGCCTGTAATGGTGGTTGGTTCGGCTGCTCTGCCATACTGGATCTCTGCTGAATCCGTACCACTGAACCACACCTTTCTTTATTTTTGGAGTGTGCGCTTCCTACTGCGACGCTACATCTAGTTTGCTGCTGTCGGAGTACGCGATTTTAGATCGAACAAAATGCTCTACGGCACGCGCGAACAAAACTTTCGACTTGCAATCTCGTACATAAAGTTTTTCACACTCACTGCTTCGCTACCAGCCACTTCTGACACCATGTCGTGTTCTCGTCGTGTTGGACGGTCACATGCATATATATAAACAAACTGGTAGACTATAAATGAAGCAGACACAGGCATGGAGGGTTAGCGTGTTATTTATTCCGCCATCATTCTCCCAGCATCCCCAGCAACCTTTTACGTCAGGGTTCTTGCATATTGACAATAGAACACGGTTTTTAATGACGTCATAACATTACAACTTTCAGGGCTGGTTTGTTTCTAACCTAAACATAATGTTGTAGTTTTCCAGAAATTGCTCTACACACCGCCCTCGTCTCTTGACTAAATGTAAAATGCATAGTTTTTTGATGATGCACTTTATAAATATCACTGTTTCTCTTTCCCCAGTCTTGTAGCTGTTGTAGTTAACAAGCTCTATATTTTAACTTTGAGACTTATGTTCTGAAAAAAATAGATCACACTCTGATGTAAACCTCTAGGTAACGCAACCCTAATTTCCTTAATATTAATTATTATACAAACTTACTTAACAATTAGTATGTCATCGAGAGCAGCTGGTGCAGTTTTCTTGGCAGCATGCCCCTTCCACATACATTTGTAGTGTGTACAAGTTTTGTCTGCTGGCACAGTGTCGATTCCTTCAGCCATGTAGTGTGAAGCAGCAAAAAATGTGGCAGCCACATGGTTGCAAGACTGTCCTTTCTGGGTAAAAACAACAACACACAATCAAATTCCGTTTGTGTCATCTTGATTTTCCTTAGCCTGCTAATAACAATTAACTTTATCTTTCCTAGGAATTCCTACAGAGAGCTTGTAAGCGCATGCTGTTGATATCTATATAAAATATATACCGGCTCAGAATGGAATTTGATCTTACTGCAGTGATAACCTTCATTGACAAGAGGATTCACAAACTCATGTGTACACACATTAAATAAAACTCCGCACACAGGTACCTGGTATATTGAACATGCCTAGCCAACATGGCATGTTCTCCTGGAGATACTGATTGAAATTACATAAACATGCTGCCCATAACTTTGTCAAAAAAGACAGCTTTTGCATGCAGACATTTTCAGTGGGGAATTATGAATCTCTGTGTGTGTTTGTCACTTTGTGTGCCATGCATTATATGACTGAGTATGAAAACTGATTGTGTAACGCAGCCATCAAGTTAATCCCACAAAACATACAAGGCCAACAACACTTACCCAGCAATACACTCGCAGTAGGCTCCAAGTGCCTGTCCGGTCAGCGTCACTACAGCATACACTTCGTTGCGAGTCTGCTTCATTGACGTCAGCACACTCGCTCTGAGTCTGATCACCACAGTTGCTTACTAGCTGTTGTGCCATCAGTAGCGCACAGAAAATTCAATGACCTCTCACCAGGACAGCTGAAGTCGGAATGAAGAAGCCACGTGTGGTGGACGGGAAGTAGCTATATGGGAGGTAACTCCCAGGGGGTAGCTCACTACCATATGCTAGTTCCAGCTTTTTGGTGTGGGGTTGCTTCCCTTTAAAATTTTTAAGATGGGTAGCGCTTTCAGTACCTTAGCATACCAGACGGTGTCTATGCTTCATGTGATTCGGGTAAGTATATTAATGAAATGAAAGTTTACTTTAGAAATTTTCCATTTTATGCACACAGTATGTCTATCGTTTACCCCAAGGTTTCGCATTCTTTGCGCTGGATGCGTCGTATAACTTGTCGAACGTCGACGCAGTAGTATCAGTAAGAAAGTTGATCCAGAGATCTGTAGATCTGTGGTCGATCACCTCTGCTTCGCTTATGCAGGGGAAGTTCGCCAAGTCTTTCGTCCATATACCACGAATAGCCGTTTCAAACCATACCTTCGTGCATGCCCTTGACTTTTTGTTCATGATTTTGAACAAGATAATCCGTTTTCTTGCAGAATTTCTCAAAGTAATCCTCTGGCAATAGTACTTCGAGCACCGAAAGTGAAAGAGGTATTTCAGGCAGGCCATGCACCTATTGCCCCCTAGTTCCGGTTATCAGAGAGAGGCTGCCGTGCCCTAAAATCTGATTGGTCGAAACGCTGGGGGCAAAGGTTATACGAAAAAGGTCTATTGTTCTGTTCCCCTAGCTAACTAACTCTACACAATTCTTTCTCTTGATAAAATTCCCTACAAGTTCTAGTATCCTACTCTACTTGTTGCTAACTGTTCTCAATGAGCTCTGTTACCCTACTCTATTTCCTGCTAATAACTTCCTACCTGCTGCCTGGATCGAGAACTTTTGATGTGTTAAAAAACATAAATTTTTGTATATTGGTTTTTGTTTTTCCTCGTAAATGGTGATGGGGGATGCATGTTTATGTAAAGTTAAAAGTCAAGAATTGATTTTTTTTTTTTTTAAGTATAGGAAGAAGGTTGCTTTTCGCCAGAAAAATATGACACAAAGGCAAAAAGTTGAGAAGGGTTGAAGCAGCCTGCAATGCAATTGAGGCCTAAAAATACAATTAGATGAATACATTTTTTAAAAAATACAAAGTTTCTGGTGTCATTTGAACTCAGAGTGTGTGTGTGAGGCAGACTAACAGTATTCTTTCAAGACATCTGTCGCTTGTGCACATTATAGTAGGATACATCATGCTTACAAAGCAAACATTGAATGTGCCTGAGTGTCTGTCATACTGTCTTGTCTCAATGTCTATCTTACAGTCAAACAAACACACAGATGATCCTTGTTGAATGAAGTTGTTCAGTTCAACAAACTGTTTGAAAAAGGCTATGTTATCATCATTTCCTGGATTTTGAACGTACAACAATATCTTACCCGTTTGTTGATCCAAACCAATAAAAATTGTCGAGAGTATTATGTGCAGAACAATATTGAGCGAGCCAGATTTGCTCAGAAGCCTGGGTCGGAAATGTTGACACTACTACCGAGGCCGCCATGTTTTTTTCTTCGCCGATACGGAGTTGGCACCTGTGAAATGTAGTCTTCATCGGAAGAGAGCTAAATTCGGGCTTATTTAGGGCCTAGTCAGTATAGACGTTGTGGGGAAGATGGGACCGACTACGACGACGGAACCGAGACAGGTGCGTTGTCGTTCGGCGTCATCGCGCGTACCGGTGCGTCCCGCTAGCGCTACGTGTCATTTGTGCTACGTATCGTTTGCGCTATGTTCTGTAGTGCTATCGACACAAATTGCCAGAGACAGTAGTACTATCGGCACGTAGTGCTATTGCCACAATGCACACATGCCATTATCACTACGTCTCAATAGACCTACGTGTCGATATCACTATTTTTGAAAAACCAATGTACTGTAGCGCTACGTGTCGATAGTGCTACGTGTCGATAGCACTACCACATGTTCAAACGGCAGGCACTTCCCTTTGTGTGTGCGTGTGAGTGTGTATATATATTGTCTGCCTGGCTGTCTGTCGGATCTGAATGTCTGTTTGTCTCTGTCTGTGTGTATGTCTCTCTCTCTCTCTCTCTCTCTCTCTCTCTCTCTCTCTCTCTCTCTCTCTCTCTCTCTCTCTAACCGACACGGTTGGCCTAGTGGTAAGGCGTCCGCCCCGTGATCGGGAGGTCGTGGGTTCGAACCCCGGCCGGGTCATACCTAAGACTTTAAAATTGGCAATCTAGTGGCTGCTCCGCCTGGCGTCTGGCATTATGGGGTTAGTGCTAGGACTGGTTGGTCCGGTGTCAGAATAATGTGACTGGGTGAGACATGAAGCCTGTGCTGCGACTTCTGTCTTGTGTGTGGCGCACGTTATATGTCAAAGCAGCACCGCCCTGATATGGCCCTTCGTGGTCGGCTGGGCGTTAAGCAAACAAACAAACAAACAAAATCTCTCTCTCTCTCTCTCTCTCTCTCTCTCTCTCTCTCTCTCTCTCTCTCTCTCTCTCTCTCTCTCTCTCTCTCTCTCTTTTTCACCACGTATTTATTTCATGGTTGGTGTTGGTGTTTTTAATTTTTTTTATTTTGTTCTTCCCCCATCCCCCGTGGTTTGTATATGAGTCTGTGGCCTTTGTATAATAAACCATTCTGAGCTCTCTCTCTCTCTCTCTCTCTCTCTCTCTCTCTCTCTCTCTCTCTCTCTCTCTCTCTCAAACACACACACACATACACACGCACACGCATACACGGTATCGTACTGAAAAACATCCGTGTATGCATATACGGTATAATGCGAGAGAGAGAGAGCGAGGGAGAGAGGGGGAGGGGGAAAGAGCGAGCGAGAAAGAAATAGCGAGAGAATACAGAAAGACAGATGGAGAGAGAGAGAGAGGGGGGGGGGGAGAGAGAGAGCGGGAGAGACAAGGAGAGAGCGAATTTAAAGAGGTACAGAGAAAGAGCGATTGTGAGAGAGAGAGAGAGAGGGAGGGAGAGATAGACAGAGACAGAGTGAGTGAGCGAGCGAGTGAGCAAGAGAGAAAGATAGAGAATACGTCACACACACACACACACACACACACTGAAAGACACACACACGCACACACATACACAGATATACATATACACACACAAACCAGAAGGAGTGAGAGCGAGAGAAAACATGAGAAAGAGAGTCGTCAGTGAGTAGTGGTATCGACACGTAGCGATAATGACACGTAGCGCTAAAAGATGTAGTGCTGTTGACACGTAGTGATAATGAACGAATGATAGCGACTCATAGACAAATTATTTGTAGCACTAATCAACGTAGCGATAGCGGCACGTAGCACAAATGACACGTAGGACAAATGACACGTAGGACAAATGACACGTAGCGCTAGCGATACGCACCCGCGCGTACCCACACTAGAAGCGTTTGCGGGGAGAACGGGCGCCAGTGGCTAGAAGAAGAAAACTCCTGGACGCCCGAACGAAGGGTTTTGATACGACGTGTAGAGACGAAGCCCCTCGGGGCATATTTTGGGTGGTGGGGAACACGCATTTCAGTGATATGAATTATTCGTATTGCACCTGGGTCTTCAAGGTCTGTGACCTTATTGAAAAAACAGCTGTTGCGTTAGCCCATCGGTATCTGAGCTGGGTATACTGGGTATATGCATATCATTATGCGTGTGTGTGTATGTGTGTGTGTGTGTGTGTGTGTGTGTGTGTGTATGTGTGTGTGTGTGTGTATGTGTGTATGTGTGTACGGTGTGTGTGAAAAGAAAAAGGAGTTCTGCCCCCCCCCCCGACACACACACACACACACACCCCCGACACACACACCCACACACACGGACGTTTGCTCCCGCTTTAGGCATAACAAGCATAAAACTCGTGCACCACGTGGGACGCCCCTAGCCCTCTGCTGTGGTTAAAAAAAATTAACGCAAACCAGTGCCTGGCCCATGATTGGGGGTGGGGGGGTGGAGAGTGGATGTGTGTGAGTGAGTGCCTGCCTGTGTAAGCGGGCGTTCCTGCGCGGCGTGTGAAATTGTGCGTCTGTTCGTTCATTAGTTTGAATGCGTGCGCGCGTTGTGTTTAATGTGTGTGTTTGTGTGTGTGTTCGTGTGTGTATTTGTGTGTGTGTGTGTGTGTGTGTGTGTGTGTGTGTGTGTGTGTATGTGTGTGTGTGCATGTGTTTGTGTGTGTTAATTTGGGTGTGTGTGTGCGCGCGCGCGTGTGTGTGTGTGTGTGTGTGTGTGTGTGTGTGAAAAGAAAAAGGTTTGTTCACCCCCCCAAACACACACACGGACGTTTGCTCCCGCTTGTTCGTAAGTCATGTACAGTGAAAGATGAATGACCAAATAGAAACATCAGTTAAATGACCACAATTTAAATTTCAACAAGCTTAATGTCCCTTTATGAGCCATAGGAGTCCCTTCCCCTCCCCAACCAACGCCCCCCCCCCCCCCACACCCCCGCTTGCGATCCCAAACCATCCTTACCCATACAATAATGTCGAATAAATGTTTGCTCATTTCTGTCATTAATAATATCCAGTAACCGCGTGAAATGCATAGGCCTTTGTTTTGGCATATCGTCCGTTATTACAGTTCCCTCTCTCGCCTTTTTCTTAAGATTTCTTTTCATTCAAAATAACCGAACAGTATATAATTGAATATTATTATCCCTGCTACCACAATGAAAGGTACCCTGGCCATCCACCTCATAACTCCGCTATTTGCCCCTTCAAAAACATGTTTTGCCTTTTAACAGACCACATAATGCTGGAACCTAAAACAGTCAGAAAACACAACCCAAACACCCTTGAGTCAAGAAAAAACGATTAATGTATGCATTCGTTCGGCCTCAACGTGAAAAACACCAAATTTCGCCTTCGCAAACGTTGTTTCAACACGCGTCCCGGACCGCTGCGCGGAAAAGTGATGTCACTCTAGTCTTGGTTTTGAACTTCTGCGCAAACAGTTTATAGCGGCTTCTTTGCAAAGACTTATGAGCATCTGAGATGGTACCCGACACAAAAACCTGTAAATCCACGCCTATCAAAGATTTTTTTGGGTTTTTCTTCAAAAGCTATTTGCAAAATGAACAATCTATATGTCCATAACACATACTTTGATTAACCTTCGCCCGACCGGGTTATCGACTACACACGGAAGACATCTTGGGGCCGTGCGGACCCATGCTTCTCAAAGAAGGAAAAATATGCATAACCATGCATTCCAAAGAAGCAAAAACGTGCATCCCCTTCCGTAGACGCCGTGGTTAAATTTCCGCGAGAAGTAATTAAATTAAATTATTAATTTAATTATTACCGTGCGGACTAAAGCTTCTCAAAAAAGAAAAAACGTGAATACCCTTCTGTAGACGTCGTGGGGCCGTGTGGACCCACATTGTTATGTATTAATTTCGCTCCACGCGACTTGCTTATTAACTCCAAAATTAAACAGATCGTAGAAAATGATGTTTAGAGCCAATACCTGAAGGTTTGTGACTTCTCTCCCTAGTTTTTATGTAAGTTCCTTTAGTTTGAGAAACATGGGTCCGCACGGCCCCACGATGACCTTTGTTTTTTTAATTACTTCTCGCTGAAATTTAATGATCTTTTAGGACATAAGAGCTTTTTAGGTGTCTGAGGCATTCTTAAAAGCTCATTAGAATTAAACACCCTTCTGGGTCCACACGGACCTACGACGAACGTATGCTTGTTTCAGTACTAGTGTGAACTCGACTTAACAGCAAAGAGCAGTTTCTATCTTCCGTTTTGGCGACGACGACAATTTGCTCCATTTTCCAGTGGGAATAGCTCGCAAAGGCCCCGTCCCGACTGTGTGAGAGGGAAAAAAGAAGGTCACCGTCACTTGTCTTCCCCGCAACGTCTATAGTAACTTAAATCGGAACCTACGAAAATCTCGCACCGTGCATTGCGGAGTTTTAGCGGTAGTTCGTATAACTTTTGATTGAGTACGAATGCGAGAGTTGTCGTTTTTGGCTCACGTAAGTGTAGCCTATGCGATGATAAACTTTGTCTGTCTGTGCGTGCGTGTGTGTGTGTGTGTGTGATAGAAACTTTAACATTTCCGAGTCTATGGATAAAGCTCGCATAAGAAGATTACGTCTCGGTCAAAAGTGTTTGACGTGTGTGATAGAAACTATTTGAAGACGTCACATTATGACGTAAGAGGGTCAGACGTCACGCAAAGGAATTACTGAAAGTCTCGGTCATTGTTATTGTGAGCGGGCCGAGACTAGTTGGCAGATCCAGGGTCTCGCTTTCTTGCACAGTTTCACCTATGCTTACTGTGTGTGTGTGTGTGTGTGTGTGTGTGTGTATGTGTGACGGAGTGATTGAGTTTGTGTTACTGTTTGTCGATTTCTTACGTGAGCCTTGAAGGCTTCGCCTCTTGTTCTTCAGATGTTCGTAACTTCTGCACTTTATCTCGGTTAGAAAATGATCATGCACATTAAATTTACTTTTATTTCTCTCAATATTTATACCTTTCTATTTTTAATCGCGATAGACATTTTATGCAGCAATAACCGACCTTTGTAAGTTTTCCTGCACCTCTGATTTAACGCATGTGCGTTAACGCACGTGCATTGATTGTTTAGTACACGTGCACAGGTTATGAGCCAAGCGGCTTTCCATAATAAGGTGTATGGAAGCCTACGGTACATGTGCCCTCCCAGATTCGTGGAGGCAATAATCAAAATCAAATGCATGAAATCATATTATCTGCGCGATTTGTTCAGCCCAGTGAAGCACGGTAACTGTCGGTATGTGGTCGTGCAGATGGCTGTACTTTAGTACAGTAGCAGGCATACTGTGGTTGGGCGCTTTTACAACGAGTCGGTATCTGGCCTCGAGGACAAAAGCACATTCTGGCATGATCTTGTTTTAAGCAAAATGATAGCAAGCTAGTGACCATGTCAGTCTCTTCCCGTTTGCTCGTTTGAACAAAACACTAAAGACTGTTACTTCCCTTTCACCGTTTCGCAAGAAGAAGAAAAATCCCTGGCGCAAAGGCACATCAAAGCAATATTCTAAGCGTGCCAGAAAACAGCGTGCAACCATTTAAAAAAAACACTTCCCTTTTTTGGGGGCAAGATGCAAGTAACTGTACCCGTTTTTTTCAAAAACCTCTTCAGTAACTTGATGGCTTATTTTCTCCTTATTGTATTGTATGACAAAATATACGCTCATAACATGTATTTTGTTACACTCACACACACACCCACACACACACACAAACACACACACACACACACACACACATACAAACACACACACATACATACACGCACATACACACGCACGCACGCACACACACGCACACGCAAACACACACACACGCGC
Source organism: Littorina saxatilis (assembly GCF_037325665.1). Classification (NCBI taxonomy): domain Eukaryota; kingdom Metazoa; phylum Mollusca; class Gastropoda; order Littorinimorpha; family Littorinidae; genus Littorina; species Littorina saxatilis. The sequence goes on from NC_090245.1 coordinate 61,691,906, forward strand.
GCGCGCGCACGCACGCACACTAACACATACAGATAAGCTGTAATAGGAGGAGAGAGAGAGAGAGAGAGAGAGAGAGAGAGAGAGAGAGAGAGAGAGAGAACTCAACTCAAGTCAACGTGTGTATATCATGTAAATGAGGTCATGTCAAACTAGTTTGGCAGGGACATGATTTTCGACTGCTTATGATGCCAAGTCACCGAGACAAACGTCATTATGAAAACCCTTATACCCTATGCTGTTTCCCTTGGTAGAAGTTTTAGAACTTTCACGTCACCGCTATGCTTTCTAGAATGACGTGTCGTTGCTTTGACGTCAAACATTGTACGAGGCTTTGTAGGGTTTATAGGGTGTAGGTTTTGCTTTGCTGTCTTAATATGCGTGCATTCCTAAGTATGGACTGATTGTGGGTACCTGGGCATTAACGTATGCTTGTTTCAGTACTAGTGTGTGCCGGTGGTAAATTTATGTTTCATACTCTCCTATCGTTTCGCGACAGATCTCTTTTTTTAAGGTTTGTTTTCAGGGTAACTTAATTTGTTGCTGTTTTTAATACATACTCAATTGTCTAAGTCTACACTTGAAACTGACTGACAAACGACGAAGAGTATTATTTCTTGATTACACCGCCAAGCTTGTCAGTCTTACATTCTTCATGTAAACGTTGTGTGTGTATTCCTGAAATAAACGATCTAACACTATAAATATATGGTATCCAAAACTCACATACTCTGCAGCTCTCCACTTAAAATCCCCCCTCTCTCTCTCTTTCTCTCTCTCTCTCTCTCTCTCTCTCTCTCTCTCTCTCTCTCTCTCTCTCTCTCTCTCTCTCAATATACTGCCCTAAACTGTAAAATATCTACTGAGGAGACTGTGAAATGCGGGGTGCCTCAAGGGTCAGTGCTTAGGCCGATCTTGTTCTGTCTGTATATCAATGATCTGCCACTGCACATTTCTGATAGTAATGTAAGAAGTGATTTTTTTGCTGACGATTCTTCTCTTCATTCAAATGGAAAGTCTGTTCCAGTAATAGAGTCCTCCCTTCAAACAGCTTTAAACGATGTAAATAACTGGTGTAGTGCCAATGCAATGCTTGTCCATCCAATAAAAACTAAAAGTATGGTAATTGCAACCAGACAAAAACACCAGATTTCTCCACTCAAATCTTACTATTGGTACGCAATCAATTGAACAAGTTCAACAGCATCGCGTTTTAGGGGTAATTATTGATTGTGAATTCAAGTGGCAGGCACAATTACAGCATATTTGCAAGAAAGTAGCCAAGAACGTTTTCCTCCTATCCAAGTTAAAGCAATTTACGGACAGAAGGACTCTGGAAATGTTCCACCATGCTCGTGTAATGACATCAATTATGTTTCGACGCTCTGGGATGGCAGCAGTGATGTCCACTTGAAAAAGTTAGACTCTCTCTATCGTCGCTCGGCTAAACTCATCGTAAAGGATTATGCCCCAACAGATATGAAATTTAAAATGCTTAACTTTCTTCCCCTGGAAAAGCATCTCAAGTTAAACAAAGCCATTTTCATGCACAAATTGTATTACGGTAAAGTGCCGATTTACATTACATCATTGTCCCCGAGTACGCTAGTACAAGGGTCCAGCAGACTTTAATTGTGTGTCTGTGTGTGTGTCTCGACTTAACAGCTTATTGCTGGGAAACTACTGGGCGCAGTTCGTTCAAAAGTTGATACACTAACTTGATAATAGGTCCGATTGATCGTATTAAAACTTCATAATGTTACCTGGGACCTAAATGCGAAATAAACCACAAAAAACCGACTTGGCGGTGGGAGGAATTCGCGGTGCAACAGCCAGGCAGTCTGATAGAACGGTGCAAGGTCTCGGCAAACCAAGACTATGCCATACTCGTAGCAAAACCGCCGAATGGTACCGTAAACCAAGAATAGTGACGACGGTAAGAAAATAGAATGTCGTCTTTTGATTTGGAACGTGACGTGTTTTAGAATGGAGATGTGGTAGTGTGTGTGAGTGTGTGTGTGTGTGTGTGTGTGTGTGTGTGTGTGTGTGTGTGTGTGTGTGAGAGTGTGTGTGAGAGAGAGAGGGAGAGAGAGAAGTAGTGAGGGAGAGAGAGTGTGTGTGTGTGTGTGTGTGTGTGTGTGTGTGTGTGTGTGTGTGTGTGTGTGAATGTACTCTTCAGACATTCACACACACACACACACACACACACACACACACACACACACACACACACACACACACTCTCTCCCTCACTCCCTCCCTCTCTCTTTCTTTCTTTCTTTCTTTCTTTCTTACACACACACACACACACACACACACACACACACACACACACACACACACACATACACACACGAGTACAGACTCATGCACGCACACACACACACACACTTTATGTTTTAAGAGAAAGAGAGTGAGAGAGAGAGAGAGTGAGAGCGTGCGTGCGTTCGTGTGAGTATATATGTTAGAGAGAAAGAGATAAAACCGGGTGATTGTCCATAAATACAAACACACGGCATGTATTACTGACCCCCCCCCTCCCCGTTTAAATAAACCTTGTGTGTTTAATCAATAAAATGTCTTATTCCCCCCTCTGCTTCTTTACCTCTGTAAACTTGTAGAGCTAGTTATTTTTCGATAATGACCCAGCAACCAAACAAATAACGAGCCAGCAACAGCCTGAATCCTCGATAGTGCAATGGGTTGAGAAGCTGTTCTGTTTTGGTACTACTTTTGCGACTGAAAAGTTCCGAACGCTCTATACGTACGAAATATACATCTCTGGAGCAAACAATACAAACATACCGCATTTAAATTAACAACTACAGGCCTGAACACATGAATCTCCATATAAAATCCATGAGTTAGGTTGTTTTCTGAGTCTAGATCTGCTGTGCACACACCGTTCATTACAAGCAAATTCCCAAGGCAAGTAACTCATACTCTTGCCGACAAGAGTAGTTCCCCTTCTTTTAACGCAGTTTCTTCGACAAGACTGACTGCAATCCGACGGTCAGTTTTCAACAATATTTCATTTTATAAATAGATCACACGCAACCAAATGCACACATCTCATCAATTTAAACAACATAAAGCGGTTTCATACACTATTTTCCCCAGAAAACTGAACTTCATACAGTAATTAACGTTGGAACACGGGTGCAAAAGTTCGTCTGCTAGTCCCATTTGACGAAAGAACATTTTCCTAAACGATACTAAAACATAAACAGAACACACAATATCTGCCTTTACCGCCACAGCAGAATAACAGCATATCTGTGTACTTGATTTTAGTCTAAAACAGGGAAACTGACAAGAAGTGTTAACAGAATGGAATGATTTGCACGGAACTATACAACCGCGCATTAATCGATCGCCTGCGCAGGTTGACTGGTTGAGTGATTCGGATTCGATCAAACTTTCGCACAAAAACTCCTGTTTTCTTTGAATAACTGAAGAAAGGAGGAATAAAGAGGTTACACACCTCGTCTCAGTGATTATTAAAAATAATGGTCTCAGTTCGCGGTCATGAAAAAGCTCGCTGAAGCTCGCATTTTTCATGATCCGCCAACTTCGACCATTATTTTTAATAATCACTGAGACTCGGCATGTAACCTCTACTTACGTCTTACGTCTCCCTCACTCCCTCCCTCTCTCTCTTTCTTTCTTTCTTACACACACACACACACACACACACATACACACACGAGTACAGACTCATGCACGCACGCACACACACACACACACACACACACACACACAAACACACACACACACACACACACACACAAATAGTAACACTAACACATGTGCACAAAATGAACACACACACACACACACACACACACACACACCGCGCGAGAGAAAAAGACTACAGGGAGGCATTGACGTCAAAGACTTTCGACCGTGACGTAATTACGTCACTATTCTTGGTTTACGGTACCATTCGGCGGCTTTGCTACGAGTATGCCATAGTCTTGGTTGGCCGAGACCTTGCACCGTTCTATCAGACTGCCTGGCTGGATGTGGCTCCGCAAATTCCTCCCACCGCCAAGTCGTTTTTTTGTGGTTTATTTCGCATTTAGGTCCCAGGTAACATTATGAAGTTTTAATACGATCAATCGGACCTATTATCAAGTTAGTGTATCAACTTTTGAACGAGCTGCGCCCAGTAGTTTCCCAGCAATAAGCTGTTAAGTCGAGATACACACACACACACACACACACACACACACACACACACACACACAGACAATTAAAGTCTGCTGAGCCCTAGTACTAGCGTACTCGGGGATAAAGCTACCGACAGATATGGGTCGGTCAACTTGATCCCACCGATTCCACGAATTGACCTTTATAGGGTGTAGACCAGTCTTGCTTTTTCGGGTACATCAGTTTGGAATTCACTTCCATCATCCCTTGAGCACTTAAAGTCATTAAAAAGTTTTAAAAAATCTGTCAAAAAACACTTAATGTCTGAGTAGTTTAACGCGTTTTGATTTACCACACTTAGTATTACGCCAAAGATATGCTGTGCATTGTATATTCTGAACATATTATATTTAGTCAAGTTTTGACTAAATATTTTAACATCGAGGGGGAATCGAAACGAGGGTCGTGGTGTATGTGCGTGTGTGTCTGTGTCTGTGTGTGTGTGTGTGTAGAGCGATTCAGACTAAACTACTGGACCGATCTTTATGAAATTTGACATGAGAGTTCCTGGGTATGAAATCCCCGAACGTTTTTTTCATTTTTTTGATAAATGTCTTTGATGACGTCATATCCGGCTTTTCGTGAAAGTTGAGGCGGCACTGTCACGCCCTCATTTTTCAACCAAATTGGTTGAAATTTTGGTCAAGTAATCTTCGACGAAGCCCGGACTTCGGTATTGCATTTCAGCTTGGTGGCTTAAAAATTAATTAATGACTTTGGTCATTAAAAATCTGAAAATTGTAAAAAAAAATAAAAATTTATAAAACGATCCAAATTTACGTTTATCTTATTCTCCATCATTTGCTGATTCCAAAAACATATAAATATGTTATATTTGGATTAAAAACAAGCTCTGAAAATTAAATATATAAAAATTATTATCAAAATTAAATTGTCGAAATCAATTTAAAAACACTTTCATCTTATTCCTTGTCGGTTCCTGATTCCAAAAACATATAGATATGATATGTTTGGATTAAAAACACGCTCAGAAAGTTAAAACAAAGAGAGGTACAGAAAAGCTCTCTCTCTCTCTCTCTCTCTCTCTCTCTCTCTCTCTCTCTCTCTCTCTCTCTCTCTCTCTCTCTCTCTCTCTCTCTCTCTCTCTCTCTCTCTCTTCTATCACAATTTTGTAGGTTTTTGCTTTCTTTCAGCGTAATTTTTCAGTTGTTTGTTTGCTTGCTCTTTTTTTATTTGTTTGCCACTGGTTTTCTGTTTGTTCGTTCGTTCTTTTGTTTATCAGTTATCAGAATTTAGTTTTGAAAGCCAGGATAGGTTGTTAGAAAAGGGGTTGCCATCAAAAATGACTTGTTGCTGAAAGACAGCTTTAAAGTTGATATTATATTCTCGCCACTGGAGTATCTGGACAGCCCAGCCAAAAGAGAATTAAGATCTCTTCTGAAGTTGAAGAGGTCCGCTTTGCTTGATTTAAAGGGAGCAAGTGAACGGCCCATTGTTTGATCAAAAGCATGATGTCTTAAGGTAAGGTATTATCTCTCCAACACGCCTTACTCTCAGTTTCTTCGCCAGATTGCTTGGATCAGTAAAAATGACTGACTACAATGACTATTCATGTTGTGCTTTGTTTATGCTGTGTGTTCATTCACTTTCAATGCAGTTCTACGAAGCAGTTCTTCCAGTCATCCTTTACAGCTTGCATTTGAGTAAAACCGAAATGATTTTTCTGTGTGTGTGTGTGTTTTATGTTTTATTCTGTTTGCGCACTAGCATATACCAAGAAAGACACATACGGCTATTTGTGCACCGAAACATATCCTATTCAAATGTCCATACCAAGAGACCAAATATTACCATCTATTGAGGAACTGATCCTGCACAGGGCAGAGTACCTATGAAACGCCCAGCCCCTACTTTAGGGCAAAATCCGTGCATAATATTAGGTTAGTTTACGGCATTGGAAAGTGCGTAAGAAAAAGCCTCAACATATTCTTAGGTTCTGTTTTGGCATAAATAATATGCCCATGAGCCATCAGCGCCGCATGTAGCTTATAAGTGCATGCACGAGCACACACACGCACACAAACATACACACACACACACACACACACACACACACACATACACACACACACACACACATCCCTTTTGTACTCACTCTCTCGCACAGGTACACAGACGTACGCAAACAGGTCAAACCATCGTATTTTTTAGACCAGTGTTCAATGTTCTCAAAGTTATTTTATTCACTGCAAAAGCTGTGCAAGGTGCAAGGCATATCTTTGTTAACTAAGGCCTTTGTACATTGGCAAAGAGGGCAAGGAACTGAAGGCAATAGTACAGGGAAAAATCAGCTTGATACATTGTGCTATTAACATTCACGGCGTCCTGTACAGTACTTAGTATTTTACCTTTTTACAAGGGTTGGAGCATTTTTCATGACATCAGTGAAAAAGAACACGTTTTTATGCGAAATATGTACAATTGGGTAATACTGTATAAACGATTAATGTGTTCTTTTTTTCACAGAGAGTAACAAACAATCAAAAACAACAACAGAAGGAAAATTACTACTGTTTTCTAGGTGTGAAAGGTAATTGGCCTTAGTTGTGAAAAAGGGACCGTTTACCTCTTCTTATAAGGGTCAGGGTGAAAAGGGGGATACTATCTTAGAGTGTGACACGATTTATCAGTCTTAAATCTCACTTTATGTTCATCTGCACTGAAACCACCTGTCCTCCCTGAAAGTCTTTGGACAATAAGTTGGGGAGAAACTGACACTTACGCAGTATGCAATGTTAACTTCAAGCACATCAAAGTTTTATTGCCTCAGTAAAGGAGGTAATGTGATTTCTCAGAGTTGGCCTATCTTTTCGATTCCCAACCTCCAAGAGAGTATAACGCTTCCAGTCTCTCGTCAACCTATTTGGTACAAATTTAAAATATGTCCATCAAATTGTTTATCACGGAAAGTTGCTTTCTTCGGTGTCATTCATAGTTTATTATGCAAGGCTGGACAAAACAAACACCTGTTTCCTTTCTGTTCATTCTCTAACAAGCTGAAACAGACTGTTCAGCTTTGACATACAACACATCGCGCACATTATCAGTCACAAAAAAAGACAACACTGTGGTTTTTGTGTGAGAATCAATTTGACTCTCAAAGCCTCACTGACGCATTCGCTAAATTCATCCACTTATTCACTACCTATCAACTCACGTTTTTGTCAAAGGTAAGATTGCGGCACGTACAAAGCATGTTGGTTAAGGCACCTCATTATTGTTTTCGGTAACATTTCCGTGCAAACAACAACAACCATGTGTGAACCGTTACTGTTTAGTGTACACCAATTGAGCAAATGTGTAAAACTGTCGTTAGTAGAATATAAGTTCACCAGATTAAAGTACAAAGACCATCGGCGTTAAATCAGCAAATACATATATCTTTCAAACAAATGTGTGTGGTGCTCTCCCCCCATCGCTTCACTTGATCAGATACGTTCCGTTAACATTCGAATTAAAACCGTTATCCTAACCCATTTGATACCCTGCTCTAAGAATTTTAATCCAATAATTACCTCTTGGTTGTTATTTCAACATCTGCAAAAGAAACGTGCAGGTTACAGAAATGCATTTGCATACATTAGTTAAACAGTATGGTACATGCATACATTCACACGTACATTCAAGTCGTCAAATATCTGAAGTTGTTCCCAAAATGTTTTACACGCACAGTTTGGTGTCTGTATACACATTTCAGGAGACGTCATAAGTTTGTTGTCTGTAGACTTCAACACTTGAGCTTTTCAATAGAGTTGGGAAAGTGGTGAGCAGTGGGGGATAGTAGCCGGGAGCGGGGACGGGTGTTGGAGGAGGCAGGGTGTGGAAGGATTCACAAGTTTGAAGGAAGTAAGAGTGGATTGATGTCTAGATCGATCTTGTCCTCAGGGGTGGAATCAGACCCTGCGTCCTCCTTTCTGCTTTCTGCAAGACATCGCTCAGGAGCGCGCAATCCAAATCCAAGGCAATTCTTTCTCAGATGACAAGAAATCTTGCACGAGCAAGTCCCATCTTCCTCTCCGACACTCACCCTTATTTCTCAAAGTTTTGAGGCAAAAAATGTTTTTGTGCACTCGAACTTTGCAACGATAAGTGGCACTCTCATTTTCAGCGCAAGAACAGGCCCAAAGCAAGGAGGACGAATAATCGATGGGAAGACATTGAATTTTTCAGCGCAAAATGGCTGATGGCCCCTTCCGTCCTCACGCATACGTGTTGATGTTACTAATACGTCATGTCATAACTGGTCCTCGGGGTCACTTGAATGTCTTACCGTACTTAAGTCTTTTGTCATTTCTACAGTCCTGAATTGTCAAATTGACGACCACATTCTGTTTGAACGCGACTAGTGATTTCTTGTTCAAACTCACCATCATCATATCACACGTTGCAGTGTTCATGATACTCTACCACCCGTTCCACAGAGCTTCTGGGCAACTTGTCGCCATTATAAAGCGAGGATGGAATTATTACCTCAGTCCTGCTTGAAACGAAAGACGAAATCGAGTCTCTGCATAGGAAAGTAGAATATTCATCCTGCTATCCACTTGCCCGACGATGTTTTCTGCTAACTATTACCACGATTCCATCTTGAAGCTTAGACATTTAGGATTCTGGTGGGATTTTTGAAAGAGAATATGATCGTACGATTCGGTTGTATCTTGCAGAACTAATGAGGTTTAGACAAGTTCAGGGACGCCACTTAATGATGAGGTTTGGACGTGTCACATAAACATTTAATGGGAGGTTGTAAAATATCATTTTCACTCTCTCGGAAAATACTGATGCTCTCGAAGTTGGCGAAAGATTGATTTATGACCAAACAATGTTGATGTTCTTTCACTCGGTGTCATCGCCAATCACGCTAGCAGTTTTATTCGAGCAATTCCAGAATGTGATCTCAGTTACATGTGTGCATTTATTATTGGCAGTGTCTCATATTGAACTTGGTAGGAAAGAAAGGAAAAGGACTGTCTTAACGCTGTACGCATGCTGTACCGTGCACTGCATCAACAGCTGTTGATAATGCTCGCCCATTCTCTATTCTAATTTCTCTAGGGTCTATCGGGTGTCTAGGCATGATAGTATTTTCACCGCCTGACGAATATGCCTGCTGATGTTTTTGAGGAGGATGAAACATTGCCGTGACGCGTTTGTCTGTGACGCGCCAACTTCTTTTCTTTCTTTTTTGTACAATTGTCTTCGGAGGTTTCAACGGCCTATGTCACAGTCTTGAGTATTTGGATTTCTGCGTCCTATCGTACGCCGTATCTTTTGAGATGTATACCCTATGACGCTAAAAACACCAACGATGCACCAAAACCATGACGACATCAACTCAAAACACATGTTGTACTGATGTCTTCCAGGCGCAGTTCAGTAACGCCTCGTTGCACACAATGTGGTTGCGTCACTCAGTGCAATGTTCTGGATCACGTGACATTGCACACGTCAGAGGTACCACACACAAGGTTGGTTCCTCGTGCTGGTGGCGAAGGATGGCTACGTGAAGTTGATAGAGGATCGCGTGTTGTCGCTGGCCAGGGAGGAGGCGGAGGATGAGTATTCGCTGGTGTCTGGAGGCTCTGTCAAGTGCTGGGGCGTGTCCTGCTGCCAGCCCTGTCTCCGCTGGACAAAAAGCCTGTGGAGGACATAAACAAAGTTGCATGAGTGAGAGATATCACACCGAGAGTAATGTGTCTCTCTACATGCTGAATACACAAAAGGAGGTAGAAGTTGAAAGAAGGCCGAGCTTCTGCATTTGTGTGACTTGTTGCTAATTCTGTTATCCCCCTCTCTCTATCTCTCCTAGCTGTCTTTCTCTACCTTTAATAATTACATGTCTTAGGCACCTTTTCATGTTTTATAATTATTAAGCTTGCATGCGTAACAGTCTTGCCCTTTGACATCGGGCTGTTGATTTTAGTAGTGTAGTACTTATTGCAGTACTTGTTCTTTATGCGCATAATTTTATATTCACTATTTGTATTATACATGCTTACTTGTTTGTTTGTTTGTTTGTTTTGTCTGTCTGTTTGTCTATCTGTTTGTCTATCTGTTTCTTTGCTTATATATACATATAATAGCTGTTTAACTGATGCATAGCCATGTTATTCCTTCTTCTCCTCCTATTACAGCTTATATGTATGTGAATGTTTAGGGGTGCAGTCGTTATTTGGATATAGACATGTGATACACATATCTCGGTTAACGACATAAAAGTTGATTATAGACGAATAAAACTGTTTTTTTCTGGTTTACTTTCTGCTTGCCGCCCCGCTTACGATATTCATAAATGGTGATCACTCCTAAGTTTGGATTCCCGAAACGTTCATCATGAACTCATTCGAAAATCTTTGTTTAGTTCTACCGAAGTCACAGAACATCAACAATTAGTAATATTCCTTCGATTAAAAATGTGAGGTCGGATCAAATCAACCCTGCTGAAAGTTGTGTACGTTAAACCCACACAAAAAGAGACGGACAGGTACGGCGGACAGAGACGGATAGTGAGCGAAGACCAGACAGAAACGAAAACAGAACGACACAAACTATTTTTTATCGTCTCCTTACTAACTTTTCTGGAGAGAAAAAAAACTCAGACCAGACCTAGGTCTCCAGCTTCCTGCACTAACTGTCAGGGAAATCGAAACCCATTATATGCATGTATACGAGCCGAGTGGAGCGTTACATTCTGGTCGTCAGAAGATTTGTGCGAATCCCTGTATCTCTCGCAAGCCTAATTTTCCCCCTAACAGACAAGCTAGGACACTCCATCAAAGCCAATGATACGTCTTGCTGCTGGGATCTCTGGCTCACTTCTCTTTCTCCCCCCGTTATTCTGTCATCCCTCCAGCCATTGGCTCCTTTGATACGTGTCGGGGCTCAGAATGGGTCGATAGGACATATCCCCCTTTAATGACCTGGCGAGTGTCGCTGAGGGGAGACATGAAAATACACCCCGTGAGGTATTGAGCCTGACAGCATTTTTTTTAAACTATCTGCTTTGCTTTTATACAGCTTCAGTTATGAAAAGAGTATCATGTTTGGTTTGGTTTATGCATTAAAAGGAGGGAATGAAGTTGAACAAATAATTATTAGTTCATGCAGTACATTTTTAGGGGGTCACCCGACCCCCTAAAAATGCAACCTACACAAATGCTAATAACTTCTACATATATTGAACGAATTCCTTCATATTTGGTATGTATAAACTTCAGCGTTTGGCTTAATAGGCAAGTTTGATTGTCAACTGGTCTGACATTTGTGCTTTTTCAAAAACAATTTCCGAATTCGGGGATCGCCTCAACATTACGATGTTCGATATTGAGCAGTAGCCAAACTCACCCGATTTAAAGTCTACAGGCTTTCACCTTTGGGTTTATCTGAAGGAATTAGTATACAAACACCATCATTAGACAATCAGTGATTTGAATACAGTAATTACAGGCAGGATCAGGGCGTTTTCCATGGAGGATTAATGTTGCACACATTTTGCAAGTGAGACTTTAAAACGGAAGGATTAATTGTTTTCTAGTCAATTTACTTTTGCGAAGATCTTCATGTTTGGTGTGCGTGAATGTTAGTTTGTGCATGATCATTCCACAAATATTCCGGTCTGCAAGTCAAATGGTCCAACCAAAAGATGTTCTAAATAACCCTTTTGAAATTTGATTTTTAGGTACAGTCCTATGTCGGAATACGTCTCAGAAACAGTTGATTTGTATCGGATCCGAAATGATCTAACCAAGTGACTGACTAAGAGCAACATCCTTTGATGATCAAAATGTTTGTTTCTGGATGCATGGCTGATGGGCGCGTATCAGTGGTCTGGAAAAAAGTTCGCTGATCTTAGTCTGTTTGACCCACCGGATATTCTCAGTCAAACCAAGCAGCAAAAAGCTAATGCAAAATGAAAGAATAGTACTAGCCATGATAGTCGCCAGGACATACCTCATGCGGTAGCGCGTTTTGCTTAAAAACTAGTTCGTTGATATCGACGTCAGTCTTATCACAAGCTTCAGCAAGGAACTTATTTCCAAGTGTCAATTTGTGCACTCTTCCATGTGTCCAAATACCCCTGTGTGCATGCATGCCCAAGAATTTTTTTTAAACTCACAGCGACAGCATGCAGAAAACGCTAAGTCGTTTAAAGCGATATCAAAACATTTAGTCAATCTGTCGCCCTGAAACTAAAACATTAACACTAAACAAAATATGGGATCAGAGTACATGTAGTCAGGGTTGTCAAAGATTGTTACATTTTATTTTATTTTATTCAAAAGTGAAGTCGTGACAGTGACGCCTTTGCAAAACCCAAAGACCTCGGTATCCATACTTACCTTTTCTCAGGGCTAGTCGAGCAGGTAAAAAGAAACACCAACCTGCATGGATTTAAGATTGGAGTCTACCCCGAGAACAGGATGTAGAATCAAATAAGTGACTTGCCCAATTGTCGTGACTCAAAGAAAAAAAAGATAGGCAGCATTGATAAAGAACTGACTGAAATCAGGTAGTAAAGCTCGGAAATCGTATTTATTTGCGTTCTTTTCAATTTTACAAATTCTTTTAGTGATAGTGATTCCTGCGCAAAAGTCTGATACCCTCATATTCAAGTTTCATACATTAACTTATTATGGAGTCCTAAGCGCCTTTTTTTTCTGTCCTGGGCAATCCTTGAACTAACATTAAATCTATCTTTTGAAAATGTGTCACTTTTTCTTACTTTTTCTCAGGGCTAGACTTAAGATCATGTTTTCTGTCAAAATGAAGCAACACAGTTCAAAATAAAGAGCGTCAGGGGGTATTCTTATTTTTACTGTGACACACTTTCAGAAATGTTTATCAGTTTTACACGTTTTAAAGGTCATGTTTGCTTGTGTTTCATGCTTAATATTTAGTTCGATGTTTTTTTCCAATTTACCATTGAAGTTACTGTGTTTTATTTTCTGTGTTTTAAGTTCTATTTTGCTCCTCTATCAGTGGTCTTGTTGATTTGTTTACATCTCCACAGTATATAATCTTAGTCATTTCTTCCGTAGTGTTTTTTGTGAAAAAGTCACATCAGAGTCATATTCAAGTTTCAGTTGTTATCTTAGAAATCTTTAGAATCTTATAAAGCCTTGTTTTGTTTATGTCTGGCCTTATTTCTTTTACAAGGGGTGGAACTTAACTAACTAACCAGCCTTAACTAACCAAAGTAATTATGTACATGACAACAACAAAACGTCGATTTTCAAGCACTCACCTTTGCTGGCGACAGGCGATAGAGGTGAGGAGGGCCACCACGAGGAACACGGTGCCCACAGTCAGACCCAGGATGGCCGGCCAGTAGCGGCTGAATACCGTCCCCACACTAAGCTGTTGCATGCGCATGCTCACGTGACGTGCCTCCGACCCCGTCACTTCCGGAGCGTGGTGGGTACCGTTGCGGTCGTAATGAATGAAGCGCGGGACGAACAGACCTTTTTTGGGAACCATAACTTTGGGTCCAGACTCGGAGCTGTTCTGGAGGTCCTTGAAGCTGGGAAGCGTCGCAAGGAACCTGACCCGTTTAGCCTGCTGGTTCTTCTCGCCGAGTCTCGCCTTCTTTACTTGGTTCTGCTCCTCAGTTTTGGCGGCGTCTTTGTCCAGTGATTTTGTTGCGTACCTGCTAGGGTTCTTGTCGAGTCCTTTTGCGGTCTTATCTTTACTGTTCCTCTGTCCGTTAATTTTGGACAGCAAATCTTTGGGCAACAAGTTGTTTAGCACTATGCCAGATGTTTCTTTCATTCTCTCGGTTTTAGATAGGGAAACAGTTGTTGTGGCTTCGGTGGTAATAGACTGTGTTGTTGTCTTTTGGGTTAATGTTTCCTTTCTGCTTTTGACTGTAGATTTGCTCTTTGGTTTATATGTTGTGGTCGGGACTGCTCTTGTAGAAGACACTGCGACTGACGTTGACGTTTCAAGAACAGTGGTTTTCAAAGTTGTGGCTTTGGGTGATTTCGTTGCCTTCTCTATCTTCCTTATCATGTTCTTGAACTTATTTGGGAAGGTCAACCAACCTGGAAGCGTCAACATTATTTTCTTGGGTGTTGTAGTTTCCCCCATTAATAAGGTAGTGTCTGTGTTTTTAACAGCATGCGTCACAGTTGATTCACTATTTGTTGGATTCAGTTCAACAGAGGCAGATGTTGTTAATGCCACGGTTGAAGATTGAGTTGCAGAAGCAATTGCAGATCTTGTTTCTTTTGTCTGAAATGCTGCGTTAGTGTTTTTGGCAAAAGTTGCCGGAGCAGCAAAGCCAGAGGTGTCGGAACTGCTGTTAGCGGATTCAGCTGTGGGGGTTTTCCTTTGTGGTACCACGGTTGAGACACTGACATTGGTTGAAAGTGAAGGAATAACTGACAAATTTGATTTTGGACGACTTTTTATGGTTGATGTTGAGATAATGGATTGTGTAGCATTGTCATGGACATCTGTGGTGTTGAACGTTATCTCAAAGTCTTTAAGAGCGATGGATGTTTCATGTTTGCTCTCCTTGGATTTTTTTAATGTTTTAGATATGATGACGGATAGGTTGGCAAACAAGGATAGAAGTGGGTTATGCTTGACTTCAGGTGCTTCAAGTGGAACTACTTCTTTCGATGCTGTCACTGTCATGAATGCATTTGCCTTCTCTGTAAACATTGGCGTTTTCCTGGTGGATATTTGTCCTGGAACTCTCGAACGGCGCACTTCCTTTGTCTGTGTTGTTTTTGTGGTTGTGGACAAACCCATGGTAGTTTTTTTTACTTCTGCTAGAGTTGGTGTCGTCAAAATACTTAAATTCGCCAGCTCCTTCTCACCCGAAGGGCTCTTTTGCATTGGAACATCTGTGACAATCATCGACAGTGAAGTGTTCAAATTCTCACCAATCTTAGAGCGTAGATGGTTTAAAATGGTCGTCGCTTTATGCGATGTTGATTTTTCAATCGTTACAATGTCAGGACCAGAGCTGGTTGTTGTTTCCTCAGATGTTGAAGCGGTGCTTTCTTGTTTTCGTTTGGCTGATGTTGGCCTAGTTGTTCGGACACTAGGTGTGGCGCCTGCCGAAGCGCTGAATGTAATCTTATTCGTTGTGTGAGACATTTCTAAAGAGGCTGGCGAGACCGTGTGACTGTTTGCTCCTACGGTCGTG
Source organism: Littorina saxatilis (assembly GCF_037325665.1). Lineage (NCBI taxonomy): Eukaryota > Metazoa > Mollusca > Gastropoda > Littorinimorpha > Littorinidae > Littorina > Littorina saxatilis. The sequence goes on from NC_090245.1 coordinate 61,707,291, forward strand.
CCCTTGGTCTTTCTGGAGGTTTTAGAAGTGCGTGTTGTCATTGGAGTGGACGATCGAAATGAAGAAGAGGTCGTTGAGTGAGATAATTTCGCCACGGAGGAATCTATACTAGATTCGGAAGCAGTGGTCACCTTTAGTGTAGACTTTGACCTTTCAATGCTCGTGAATGGAGTTGTCGTATCTTTGTCAGCAAAACTGTGTACATTCTCTTCGGTCGCCATCAAGGCGTCTCTATTCGTTTTGACACTCTGATTGGACACATTTTGGCTGGAGGTCTTTGGCCTTGGTGAGGTTGTGGTTGTCAATAACGGCAAGAAGGATGTAGACGCGATAGTTTGCTCTGCGGAAGCCGTATTTGTTGCGAGAACCGATTGTTTATTGGACGAAGTAAATACTTGAGCTCTTTTGGTAGTACTTGCCTCCGGTGTGGAAGAAATATTTGTGGTTGAATACTTTTCGTCTTTACGCGATTTGTTCTGTTTTCTTTCCTGAACTATTTTTCTTTTTTTATGAGGCTTCTTGCTTGTAATGTTGAGGGATTTAGTGCTGGTGCTGCTAAAGGTAGGTATCTCTGTTGAAGGCATTTCAGTGTTTTTAGTTACCTTCTGTGCGGTCCTCTCTACACTGTCAACTTTGCGTGAGAGCGTTTCACTGACAACCTTCTTCGTCTTTTTGAGATAGTTGACCATAGGTTCAGTGTTTGCTTTTGAGAACAAGGATTTGAGGTAAGCCTGCTGGCGTCCTTGATGGTTCTCATATCCCCTTGGTTTATCGCTGATTCTGGGAACTGCCGTGTCACGCTTCTTGTTCAATAAACTGGGATCTACCACCTTACCATTAGTATCAGAAGTGTAAAGAGAAGATACTCTTCCTTTTGGCTGGAGAAGGACGATCGAAGCTTGGGTCTGAGTGTTTTCTCTGAAAACGGGGTTTTGTGGGGGAGACTGGATGGACGTGGGAATTTGAGGAATAGTTGATAGGTCCAGAGGAGCATCATGAAGAACAGGTCTTCTCTGCCCTCTTTCCTTGGCACTTGCCTTCATGGAAGGTCTATGTGGTAGTGTACCGTCCTTTGTTTTGACACCAGACTTCCTTGGATTATAAACACCTGTGTGCTGAAAAGAATTGTTTGGAATAGTATGTGGTTTTGAAGGCTGGCCAGCAGTTTCAATTTTCGAGTTCATTGTGCGTAGGTGCCCTCGTGCTCCATTCCGTTCAAACACGTTTTCTTGTCCTACCGTGTTTAGTTTCGTTTTCTGGAAAGGGTTTATGATTCCAGAGTCCAACTTTGAGGGATGGTCTGTTGTAGATGGTGTGAATGCATTTTCATGCGGCTGGTTCAAACGGAGATTTTGAGAGTGTGCAATATGGTTGTCTACACTAGACGCCTTGTTTATTGCGTTTCTTTGGCTAAATGTCTTGCTTTTCTTCGGTTTACTGCTACTTTCAGAGCTGCTTGCTGTGACAGTTTGTGTTGGCAAAGGTTTGATTGACTTCCCAGAGTTGGTTTTAATCTGAACAACCATTGAGCCTTTTTTGGGGAGAACTGTTGTATTATTGGCTGTGTTCTTCTTTTTGAACAATTTGTTGCTGTTTTCTTGCAGCTGAGCGAAGAGTTTTTCAAAGCTAACACGTACAGATTGTTTTGCCTTTCCAAAATGAACGTTTTTGTCAAGTTTCTGTTGACCTTTGGTTCTCTTTCTAGGAGAGGCACTAGCATGATTGTCTGGTTGGCTTGCTGATGGTGGTATCGTCATTTTAGTGGGTTTTATGCTCCTTCTGGATGCTGTCGAGGCAACAGCTGTTTTCTTGTCCAGAGGGTTTGCATCGTCTGCATTTAGTTTCACGTTCGTTTTACCTGTATCCGTTTTTGTTTCTGCAGTTGGTTTCAGGATGATGTGCTGACGACGGCCCTCGCCGTTGGGGGACGTGTCGGTCTTCATTTCACCAGCCTCAGCCTTGTTGTTCTCATCAAGTTCATCGCCTATTGCACCATCTTTAACTTTTTCAGCAGAGGGTGACCCTTTTGGCGATGGTACATCTGTTCTAGTTGTTTGCATATGTCCCTGCTTACTGTTGTCATCACTAGCGTCTGATGTTTCTCGCTTATGAGCGATTAGTTCCAGGCGGCTTTTCAGTTTGCCTAGCCGGTATTTTCTTGTTTTCTTAACTTCTGTCTTTTCTTTCTTTACAACTTCTTCAACTGCGATCTTTTTGTAACTTTTCACGTTTGGATCACTGTATGGAAGCACGGGCAACTTGTATTTCTTTTCCTCGTCATTCACCACAGTTGAATCAGGGTCAATGTGTACTGTACCTTCAATGGTAATGTCATTGGGGACTTTGATGTCAATGTTCGTCGGTGGCGGTATAGCACTGGGAGCTTTTGTTTTTACGTATGCAGGGTGTGCGGTTACGTACCACATCACTGCCGTAGGGGTTCCAAACGTCTGAGTACGTATTCTTTTCATGCTTTCTTCTCGTACTGAGTTGGTCTCAGCTGAACCCGACGGTCTCATTGTGCTCTGGTATTCTGACTGAACCTTTGTCATGCTTCTTACTTCTGTTGTACTTGGAGGGTTTGTTGTCTGTGCTGTCGAAGAGGGAGGCATTTGTAATGAGTCGTTATGACTAGTTTCAGCTTCTTTAGTCTGATGATGTTTGAGTTTTTCTGGTTTGGTAACTCTCTTAGTTGAAAAAAACAGGGACGCGCTTTTTGGGCTTTGGTCTCGTGTTGCTTCTTTGCTTCGAAGTTGACTAGTTTTGTCAGACATTAGACTCAATTGAGATTTGTTTTCTAGTGGCAGATTAATTTCTGAAGGCAGATTAATTTTCTCCACGTACGGAGACGACGAGCCGCTGTAAGTTTTTTCACTGTTTTTGTCCGACTTGAATGAAGTTAGTGTTTCATAGTTTGCTTTTGCTAACGCAGATTGCATCATTGTGTTTTCGTTGGGCAAAAATGAACTGTCTGTACTTGACACATGCTTCAAATGTTTTATGTTTTCAGTTGAGCTCTTGGAAGGCACATCCTTTTTCTTCTGAGCGCCGTTCGTTTTGCTCACTTCTTTGGTAGCCATGGTGTTGCTGGACAAAACGGTGAATGTTTCAGCATCGTGAGAAAGCTTCTCATCTAATTGTGGTGCGAATGGGCTCTTTTTTTCACGAACTGACTGGCTTTGATGTGTTACATTTGAGTTCTGCTTTGAGTCCGAAATGTCGTCATTGTTTTTATTACTACTCGCCTTGCTGAAAGAAGACTGAAATTGTGATTTTATAGTGCCTTCAACAGAACCTGTCTTCTTGGCAGTAGAAACGTGCTTTTTCCTTGCATCTAAAGGCGTAGGGCTTTTTACTTGAGTTGATTTGGGTTTCTCGGTAACTTGTATGGATTTCCTAGTGCTGGGTTTTACAACTTTCTCCAATGTGCTTATTTCTTTATTCATGTTTGGTACTACGTTTTGAGCAAAAGGAGATTGTTTCACCACATCATTCTTCAGTCCTGATAATTCTTTTGTTTTTTCAATACTGCTTCTTGAAATAGTTTTTACCTTATTCGTCCGTTTGGTTGAAGGTGAAGGAGCGAGAGTTGTATGTGCATATCGTCTGAAGGGATTGAGAACCTGGCTTTTGTCTTGTTTTCGAGATATTGGCTTTGTGGCTTTAGCAGAAATTATTTGATTTGTTTTCCTGGTGAGTGATTCTGTACTGCTAGGTTCGTTGTTACCTCTGACATTTATTACCTTAGCGATAACTCTTGGTTTTTCATCCGAAGCTTTTTGATCCTCTTGTAGAGTCTTTGGTGCAGTGACTAATTTATAAGGTTCCGTTATTTTTTGCCTATCAGCTTTTGTATTCCTGAGGCGTTTGTCTTTCCGGGTTATCTTCGCTGCTTCTTTCCAAGACTTTTTCGTCTCACCTTGTGCATCATTTTCCCACCCCAGGTCCTCCGGATGTTCGTCCTTTGACGATCCACCTTTCTGACCGAACTGTGTACTCAGTTGTGCAACCTTTTGCTCCTTTAACCACTCCTTCTGCATTTTGTGCACAACTATTGGGTTGAAGTTTCCAGTTGTGTTTCCTGAATTTGCGTTGTCTTCTGTAATCTTAGCATTCTCCTTTGTACCCAGGTGAACAATGCCCAAGGAAGATGCAGCGTTTTTGTTCATAACTTGGGGCTTGTTTTGTTTTTCCACAAAAGGAGAAGTCAATTCACTGTGCGCATTGAAAACATTTTGATTAAACGCCGCGAACTTCACTTTAGAACGCTGCTCAGCTTCAGAACTCTTTCCTGGCATTTTAATAGTTTTGCGAGTAACAGAAGGTGGGTGATGTTTTTTTACTTGAGGTTTTGCTTCGAATTTGTTTCTTAGAGTTTTCTCTTTGCCTTTTGCCTCATTCACTGCCGTTTGAGACTGAACCTGAATCTTATTCGTCTGTACGTCATGTGGCGGCAACAGGACAGTAGCGGTGTTCCTTGCGAGCAGAGGATATCGAGGCTGCTGGCGATTAGCAAAAGGGCCCTGCTTTGAAAGCCTTGATGACTGGTTCTTGCTGCGTGTCGAAGTTTTTTCTTTTGTGCTCTGCCTTTCAGAATTGTCGTTAGTGATGTGTCTGAGTGACTGGTCATTGGTGTCTCTTCTTTTGGACTGGTTGTTTGTCGCTTGTGGCACGGACGTGGCACTGGATTTTTGATCTGGAGATAGCTTCTTGGTGTTTGGACGTGGCAGCTGAAACTTTGATCGAGGAGCCCAGTGAGCGGCAGGAGTGGCGGGAATCCACGTGACGAACCGGTTTTTGTGAAGAGGCCCCCATCCTCTTCTCCCTGTGGTTCTCTCGTTCGCTGGCGATGTTATAAGCGTTCTTGTAGGAGTTGTGCTGTGCCCCGTCGAGTCGGTGTCAGTTTTTTTAATCACTGGACGTGGTCTTGCTGGAGTGGTTGAGGCGCTGAAGGGTGTAGTTTTTGTGGAGTGACCAGGATTCAAACTGTGCGAAGATGCAGTGGATGGTAAAAAGACGGGACGAAAATGAAGCAAATGTTCCATCATGCTTTCTTTTGCAGCAGTTGATGCGGTTTTTGTTGCATTGCTCTTTCGATGTGTCGACGTTGTGATGTTGTTTTGAGATTCTGGCTTTACTCTTGCCTTTGCGGCTGCAGGCTTTTCTTGGCTCTTGTCTGAGTCTTTCTTGAATAATACTGATTTTTTGTGACTGCTGGCTGGTTTTGCGTAGTTTTTTGTTTTCTGTGAAATCGTACTGACGTCCTTTGCCTGCATGATCCAGGCGCTCATGCTGTTTTCTGCAGGCTTGTCATCTAACTGGATGCGGGTTTGCTCCTGGTCAGTTCTCTTTCCACCTGGTGCAGTAGGCTTTCGTCTGTCTTCAGGCTCTGTGTGGAGATTTTTGTTCTTCGTCTGTAGCTGTTTTCCAGTTGCCTTAATCGTAGGTTTGAAGGGCGATGTTTTCAACTGTTGACCTGCGTGTTTTTCTTTTTGTTGTTTGTCGACCTTGACATTCGATGGTACTTGTACGGGCTTGAGTGTGTGGCTCTTTTGCTGCTTTTTTGCATTGTTGTGAGAAGATCCTTTACTGTGCTTTTTGTTGTCTTTTGGTGCTTGCATTGGTTTGTCTTGCAGCCTTGGAGGACGCATTGTTTGCTGCTTTCTGGAGTTGCGAAATCTGTTGCTGTACATCTCCATACTGGCCATAGCTGCCTTCGCCTCCGCTGTCTGCCTTGGCCGAGGACCGTCAGGAGCTATCTCCCTCAAACCAGCCAGCTTGTAGAACGGACTTCGGTTTGATTCAGGGAAAGAGCCGAGTCGACCCTGCGAGATAGCCTTTGATGCAGTTTCCTTAGTCGTGTTCACGAAGTTGCTGTGATCTTTGGTATCCAGCTCATCTTCGGGGAGCTGGACTTTGTCCTTGACGACGTTGTTGGTCTTGAAAGGTTTGAATGGACTCTGAATGTGTTTTTTGGTAGAGGGGATCACCGTCTTGCTCTTCACTTTGCTGGTCCTGTTTCTGTTGCTATCGGATTTGTTCTTAACATCATCTGCTTTGTAATTGCTATCATCCACCTTTCTGTTGATATCGTTCACTCTCTGCACCTCATCCACCTCAAGAGGCTTTGATACCTTGGATTGATCTTCACTGTGCAGGGGGTTGGGCGTGTAGGAAGTGGTGGATTGATCAGACCCCGTGTTGTGACGCCTTGTACTAAATGGCTTGAAGGGAGACTTGAGGTAGCCGTCCTTGCTCTTCTCGTTGTGGTAATACACTTGCGAATTGACCTTGCTGGAGACACGGCCATGCTGTTCTGGGGTCTCAGTATCATCCGCCTCTGCCCAAGGCCAAGACTGCTGATCCTTTAGCGGCTGGTTATTGCAGTCTTCACCTTCGCCTTCTGGGTTGCCTGGGTCACAGAGCCGGGACCATTCAAACTTCAAACTGTTAAGAACAAAAATTGCAAAAGTTTATTTTGTGGTAGAGTGATATTGTGCACTTGATCTAGTAAAATATATTCAGTGACATCATTTGGCGACAATATTTGCCTTAATTCACTCATCTGCCTTGTGGATTCCTTTTTTTTTTTAAGGCAAAGTAAATGTTTGGCCTGCATTGTTACTCTCTTACTGGCTGATAAAATATGATCTTGATCAGTAGTTACTATACCCTTGTTTATATGTTATTTACTGAGCGCGCTGTAAATCTGTTCACATGGTCTACTTTTAAGCTATTTGCACCCGACTTTCGGTCGAATTTTGCCCGAACAAGTTAATAATAATAATAATAATGGTAATTTCTATAGCGCTTTCGAACACAGAAAGCGCTTTACAAAAGCAATAACAACATCATTACCAGAATGACGCCATTGACGGAATAGAACACAATCATAAACACTTTACAACAAAAACCAAAAACAAAACATAAATGTTACAAAAATCCAGAGGCTCTTACAGGAACGAACTCTCAGTATACACAACAATTATAATGCACACACACACACACACACACACACACACACCCCCACCCACACATGCCCACACACACGCACGCACGCACACACACACACACACACACACACACACACACACACACACACACACACAGTAAACATTGTTCATCCGAAAGTGCACATTCACAGGGTCGCGACAACTACATCATCAACATTAACCTTCTAGAATGCTTCTCTGAAGAGGTGAGTCTTGAGATTTGCTTTGAAAGAAGGCAGAGATGGACTGAGACGTAGAGACAAAGGGAGTTTGTTCCAGATATGATCAGCTGCGACTGTTGGCTGAAAATCGCAGCTGTATTATCAACACAAGCGCTTAGCGCACTTTTAAGCAACCTGTTGAAGTGACTTGCAGACGTCTCTTATCTAGGCCGGAGAGGCGTAACATAGTGAGCCAATGGTTTGTGCGCACACAGTCAACTTAACATTGCTTTCAACCCGAGAGCACGTCGGGGCCAACTTTTCAGCGACTTCTAGCTGACAAAAATTAGTTGTGTGAATCGGCCATGTATAGCACTGAAGCAAGGGCAGTAATATCACTTCTGGGATTCTTTAACATTTTACTCGGGTACCACATTACTTCCCTTCAGCTGTGTTTTTCGGTTTCTATAACTTAATTTAAGACAAGAAGATTTGACTGTCCTTATAAAAAGATAATTGCCTCGCAGTGTCAGGCGGTTTAAAACACAAAATACCTCTCATTTACTAACAGTTCAATATTGCACTACAAACTTCCAAGACTGTCTGAGCAATCACACACACACACACACACACACACACACACACACACACACACACACACACACACACACACACACACACACACACACACTGACTCTAGGGTATGCTGTGTTGCGATTGCTTTTATCAGTTTCATTCGTGATTTTCTAGTTTATATTTGGAGGATTCAGACGACAAAAATGCGCAGATAAAAACGGAAGAAACGAAAACGAATTCAACAGTGACTGCCAGATACATTAACTGTTTGGTCTTAGGGCACTGATACGGTTTTTGCCAGGCTAAAAAAAGGATTGCAGCATACCACCTAAAAAATAAAACACACAGGTTTTTGGTCCTGGAAAATTCTGATTTCATCGTTAAACATGACATGTTTTTCTTATCAAGGTGGTTAGTTTTTGCTCACTAAAAATGTACAAACAAGCGAAATTGTTCCTCTGGAAAAAAATCAAATCTAAAACAGCAAACACAAGGCAATTTAAAATCTAGCACCAAAAGAAGAACAAAAGATAATCTAGAAAATGGCAAGTGGTGTTCCACTGACTACAATACATTGACTAGAAAGTACTGTAGAACCACCTCTTCAGGGGTCAATGTAGTCAAGTGAACAGCAATGCGACTGGCACCTCCTGATAAAGGCACTGTTTGAAGTGCTTGACAATTGTGCAAACTGACCTAGTTTTTTCGTTCTGTCTGTTGCCGCTGACAAGCAGTTCATGCTGGCCATCCTTCTTCATCTGGCCCTGTCCACTCAGCTCTGTCTCGAACCAGTCCACAAGCTCCGTCGTGTGGTCAAAGTCGTCGTAGTCGTAGAAGAAGGCGTTCATCTTGACGTGACCCTGTACAAATGACATTACCATGTTCGTTTAGAAAATGTATATGCATTTAAGCAGATAAGTTTGATTCTGACTAACGAATTACCAAATAAAGTGAGAAGTTCTTTTTTTAGTGTTCAGTAGGTTTTCTCCAGTATGTGCTTTAAAAATCAAAAAGAATGAGAGCAATAAAGGAAAGAACCCTCAGGCAAACACAAAAGTATTACAGGAATAAACAGAAGTAACGGACGAACCAATTAGTATCACAATATGTGAGAAAAGCATTGCTATTCCCAGTATTGGTGCCTTGACTCATTTGTTTCTGTCTTTTCCTGTGTTTGTATCCGCTTTTTACAAAATTGACTACTGTTGCGGTTACTGCTTATAGCAATATAAAAGATGGGAACTATACCCGTACAATGGCCTTTCAAGAAATGTGTGTTTTCCTTCTTTAAAAACACACAAACACATCATAGTTTGCGTTCTCTGTTTAAGAATTGCTATCAGAAGGACAATAGAAAGAAAAAATGGTGTCACCTCTTCCGGCCACCTGTCGAACAGGACGGTCAAGGTCAGATCTCTGCTATGTTCTTGAAAATGAAGATCATTGCTGTCGTATTTCAGAGGCCGGTGAAACAGGAACACGTGATCGTTCGCTCTGAAACCAGGGCAGTCCAATTTATTTTTTCGTGCAGATGTCAGATGGCTGCTTACATGCATTCAATTTTGCTTTCAATAAATGAACACATCTACAGGCACTGAGGGCGCATCAGTTACAACTAAAACGAGCTGCTACGAAATGAAACTCATGGATGAAACCAAAATCATTATTGCGTGGCCAAGTCTGTGTGTGTGTGTGTGTGTGTGTGTGTGTGTGTGTGTGTGTGTGTCTGTGTGTGTCTGTGTGTGTCTGTGTCTGTCTGTGTCTGTCTGTCTGTGTCTGTCTGTCTGTCTGTCTGTCTGTCTGTCTGTCTGTGAGAGAGAGAATGTGTAGGTTTTTGTTCTGTGTGTACGTATATGATAACTTTTTGAAAAGAAAACTTGTTTATTTTTAATACTCACAAAATAAATGCAAGAAAAGCCAAATACAATTTTGGGGGGATTTGAAACAAAGGGCGCTGTTTCTGAAATAAGAAAATCGAACAAAAGCTGGCGTCTGCGTGATTATTGGTAATCTTACCTTCCCAGACCTGAAATGATTAGCCTCATGACGTAATCACATTGGTCTTGGCAGGTGTCACCATCTTGGGGTGTGGGATCGCAGCATTGTCCCTCGTACGTTCGACCAGGACGGTTCTCGAAACTCAGTAGTTTGATACTCAGCACGCCGCGAGCACTCACCGGTTCGACCTGCAAAATGAATAAGAAAGCCGCTCAACCACACGAACCGCCGAGGAAATTCGCATCAAGAACCAAAGGGTGAAACCGTATCCTCCGTTGTTGGGTTTTTTCGAATAGCTTGCTTGGTTGTGCAAGGTACAGTGGGGTGCTATAAGTATTGCATACTCGAGGGCGACGTAATTCAAAATCAAACTGGGAACATCGCGCAAATCTTCGCTTTGTCCGAACAGTACGTGATGTGAATTTTGTCCCAGAAGTTTATAACTGTCGTCTGTCAATTGTTCCGCTGCATGCTTGTAGAATTATAAAAATGGCCAGAAAAGGTAAAAAGCTGACAGTTGAGCAGAAACATCTAATATTTCATAAGTATTCAAACGCCTTAAATTGCGAGAAAGAGTTAATAACAACCCTAGATGTAGAAAGCCCCGGTGAGAGCGTCTATTTCCGTTCGTCGAGGTTTGCTTATAATTTCGGGCTGTGTCACCTATTTGGACTCGGAGTTTTGGATGGAAACGTAATCGGTGATTGCAAAAACAGAAGCTTTTTCCCTATGCTAGTTGAACATTTCGAAAACAATGACTATTTGTTTCAAGTTGCTCACTACCATGTACATCAACACAGCCGTGACCAGTATAGCCCAGAGATCTGAATATAATGAAAAATGTGTAGTTTTATCTTCACATTTGCCTGGAGCGTATTTCCAAAACCAATAAGTCGAAAACAAATCTAAGATAGCTGTATTCACATGGTGTGCATTGCAAATCCACTTCTTGCAGACCAGTCTTGTAAACTTTTTTTTTTTCGATTTTTATATCTCAAGCAAACAAATTTCTTCATGTACGTCTTCCGATATGCAATACCTATGGCACCCACCACCTTACTTCTTACTTCTGGCGCAGACCATCTTGATCTTGTACATCACGATAGATCTGTCCAGGCTTTTGGTTTAAACAGAACTTTATTCAATTTTAATCATGACAAGAACAATGCATGGATGATTACATACTCAAGCATATAATGCTTATTTTAAGCAATCATAGTAATTACAAAACAAGAGTTAGCATGATGGCGGAATAAATACATTAACTCATTTCAGGCTTTTCCATGGACTAAGAACTTGCCTCCGTTTCGACCAAATATCTACAGCCTAGCTGCTTTTTTAAACGTAACTGACATCTGTACCCATCTGCAA